>NW_027551788.1:0-300000 GCF_045843805.1 Urocitellus parryii | reverse complement strand
ACATTTGTTTCCTAGTGAATGGTGCTTAGAAATCCTAATATTTCTACCGTAACTGACCGAGTTTCGCATCAATGCAAGCAGATTCCTATGATACATGATGTGTATTTTGACGTTTCTTTTTTTTCGACACTGGTACATCACTATTTCTTCAGTTGATGCACATCATAAGATATATATTTCATCCACAATTTTCACAAATTTCCAGGCATTTGGTTCACTTTCAATCACTTCCTGCTTCAGAACACATGTACTCCTGTATATTTCTGGACTGGTCTTTTCATGAGACTTCTTTCCAAACACATTATTTTTGATTTCCATAATCACTTTTCAAGCAAATCTCACACAGCCTTCATGGTAAACCATAACCCTAATATAATCATTAGATATATAACTGGTTGGAATGAATGATTGTGTATCAATATTAGATTTCCTATATATTTTCAGGTATCAGTTCAATCCATTATGTAAATCGGAACCAGTTCTATTATTTATTCACAGTATGGTCTATTCATGCATTATCTCTATATTCATAGACACAGGGTACACCTATTGGTGCCCCCAAATACTAATCAATACGTCTTCAAGATATTGCTCCCAGAAACGGTGGAAGAAATACTCATGTCACCTGATCTACATATACATTTTATCACAGTGATATTCTGGACACATAATGCAAAGTTCACACTTATGATTGTACCAAAGTCTAAATGGAAAGTGAGCATGTATTACTAAAAACATCCTTGTCCAGATGCCTGATGCTCTCAAATGTCAATCCTATCGGTGACTACACAGTTGCTTCGTCCTAAGATTACATATTCAAACTCAACCCTGTTGAAAATATCTAATCCTATCACTCACTTTATACTTTGACTGATTTCCCAATGTCTCTATTGATATCTGCTTTCCTACATAATTTCCCATATTCATTATTGTGACTGACTCTTCACATGTGCTGACATTTACATCTACTCTCTAACTGACACCCTACTGCTAAAGAACTTTTGGTCCAAATGTTATACTCACTCTTCTTCCTAAACCTACTGACTCTCTTCCTAATCCTACCTACTATCCCTTTTTGACTGGATGTTCTCTTCCACATTCAATCATCCAAGGTACAAGGTCTTATGCCATTGTATATCAATTTATCTGAGACAGCTGTGCAGAATGTAATTCAAAGCTAAGTATCCCAGTCAAGGGCCCAATGCCCTTCTGGGCTTCAAAGCTTACTTAGATTTCTGTTTTCATACATATACTTCACCTATATATTATTATAAATATCGCAGGTTCCCAATACCATTCTTCATCCAGTAGAATGATTCCTAACCCAAATCCAACATGTTCTTACCCCTAACCATACACTGTTCCCTCAATCCAACTTTACAGAAGAGCAGGGACAGAGTTGGTCTTACAATAGAGGAATGTAGGGGATCTTCCACGTGCTGAGAACTCAAAGGTCCATGCAGAAATGATGCCTGGAGAAGATGTAGGCAGCTCTGAAGGACATGAGAGAGCAAAAGTCATCTTCCATGGCAAACAACCTGGTCAGGATGAAGGGTTGTGTCTGAATGAGCCGCACTCTTCTTAATGTAGACAAGATGGACCAAACCAGGCCTGTGTGGAAAGCTGTTCCTGGGTGCCTATGGAGGATATACCATTCTAACTTGTGAAAGTGTCACAGGAAGCAGGGGCAGCCTCCATCTCATAGGACCCTTGGAAGCAACTGTTAGGACAACTTGGTTGCTAAGGCAGTGACCTCATTCAGTTCCTGAAGGAAGTGACCTCACCTCACTTCTTTTGTGATGGAACTCTCTGAACTTGGCAACAAGGAAGCCAGGCACCCAGAGCCAGTTTCAGTCCCAGTCCCAGTGGGCTCACTTGTTTGCATTTACCAAGGACAGAGTCAGTCTTTCTTGGTACCTACTGATGTGAGGATGACCAAATGCCAGGAAAACTCTGAAGAGGGCACTTTTCCGAGAAAGCAGGTAGTGAGTGGCTCACGGGTGGCTCCTGACAACTTCATTGAGTAGGCCAAGGAGGCCAGATCTGAGAGAGGACGGGCCATTTAGGGGAACATTGTATGGCCCACCAGTCAGAAGACACTCCGGATAGTCACAGACCTACTTGGGGGAAGGAGGTGCCTTAGTGGGTGTGGGTGTGAGTTTATGGTTTTGTCTCATGTTCTGAGAATAGGTAGGAAAGGCAGTTTGTTTGGTTTGGAGTGGACTGTTTCTAGTAAGTCGTTGGACAAGGCGAGTGTTTCTATGTCTGTGTATCCCACGGTATCCCTGGTTGTAGACATTGGAAAAGAGAATGAATCAATGGATGCATCCTGTCTAGTAGAAAACTTTCCAGCATTCATCCTTTCCAATTTATGAATGGACTGGGGCTTGCCTTATCTATGGGCAACACCTACTATCTTGCTAAGTTCCTGTTTTCTTCCTGAATTCTGGCCACTCTCCAGAATAGGCTCATGGTTTTGTGTCCAAGATATGTACCACCTCCCAGCTCTATGACATGGCCATGCACTGGATAACTGAAGGGAATGGCAAGCATCTCAGAAAACTCAGATATCAGTGTGACCAGTAAAGTGTCAGTGGAGAAACCCTGCTTTGGGCCTTTTGCTTACCTATTGTTCTGTTGCCCTGAGTGTCAGGAAGGTCTTTGCCTCAGGCCACCCCTTTGTGAAGCCTGAAGTAAACAGTTTTCAAATGGAAATGAAGGGGCATCACCTGTGGCTTTTGGCTTAATTCCTGTGCAAAGGGATGTGTGTGAATCAGCCTCTTGGCCCTGTGTGAGGCTGTGGCTTAGAGTCTCAGCACCTGATGGATTAAAGAAAGATCCCATGTGTGCATCCAAAGCCAAAATGGCAAAAAGAGCAGTCATTGTGGATGAAGTCTCTCGCTTTCCTCTGGAAAGTTCCTGACCTCCATCAAGTGAGAATAGGGATCCTTTGGGTCAAATGAGTTCTTCAAAGCCCTGCAGAGGCTAGCCCATAGGTTCTTGGGTTTTCTCATGTCTCCAATTCACACAAAGAATCTATACCCGAAAGTCAGTAGGCCTCAAATTGGAGAAGCAGAGCAGTATTAATGGCAGGCCTATTTGATCAATCCTGGGTCACAGGAAGAGTGTCCAGGCCACCCAGACATTAGGCAAATGAGGGGCAAGGGAGCTTATTCTAGACGCTGTCTTGGGCTGCCCCCTCATGGAAACCTCCAGCAAGAGGTTATGATGAGTGCCTATATGGAAGAAGATGAGGGCCATGTGGCAGTGTTTTGGTTTGAATTGTGGTCATTTCTGTGGCGGTTGGCAGGGATGACTTGGTCCACCTGGTCTTGAACTCTGGCGTGATTCCCCTCAGAGACTGAGTTCTGGAACTGAACTCAGAGAAGAATTGCCATGAATTGTGTTGGGATTTTAGGAGGCCACGCATGAGAGTTGCCCTTGGAAACTGAGATCTAGGCCCAGGGTGGCTTTCCACAGAGCACTGGGAATCTCAGCCAGGATATCACATGATTTTATTCTTAAAGACCTGGCAGCCATAATTGAGAGTCAAAACACACATGAACCTCACATTGTAGACCTCAATGGGCCTGGCTTGATGTGACCTTTTGGCCACTCTTGGGAAGCCTTGCCTCTGAGTGTTTCTCCAGAGCTTTCATTGAAATGAGATTCCTCACCATTTAGTGGTTCCTGAATGAATAGAAACCCACAGTGCCTCCAAGTTCATCCTTGAAAAATGGCTTGATAAATACCATGAAATTTTTGAAATTCCCATGACCAGGTGTGGCACTGGAGAACCTTTGGATGTCCTGTTGCTGATCATGAGTGTACCAGACAGTGCCTTGATTGACTGGGTTTCATGAAAATGGTGTAGAACAGAGATGCCAGTAAGTTGGAGCCTGCGGATTAGTGGGCCTAGAGCAGTGGTGTGCAGGTGTGTGATAAAACATCTGTGGTGGGGCCATGTGGATCTGCCATTGGCTTCCACATGGCTTGTGACTGACACGGTGAAGCCAGCAGACCCTTATATGTAAAGGCATCTTGTTATATGGAGAGGTTTCCGGGCAATGTTCAGAAACAGGTTGCTATGGTCAAGGGGGCAAGCTCTGTGGGATAGAAGCCTGGTTGGTGCATTGTCCTCGGACCCTGAGTCAGCACACGTGACAGTACTCCCTCCAGAACTGTGTCCCAGTTGAACTCCTTGTATTTCATGAAGCAAATAGGAAACTCCCAGTGAAGCAGCAAGAAACACCAGGAAAAGTGGAGGATGACCAAATGGCCTCACAGTCCACACGGGGAAACACTTAGACCCCAGTGGCCACAGTTGACCTACAAAGAGAGAATTCAGCACTGCTGCCTCATGTTCACTGGAAAATCAGAAACCATGTCCTCCAGGCTACATAGATGCAGACCAAGCTTTGATGGTCTCACTACAAAGGAAGATAAAGCTCCTGACAACAACATATATTTCAAGGGTCCAACCTCAGAGGCAGTTTCCCAAGAAGTCTTTAGGCCAGCAGAGCTCCATGTTTGTGGAGTGTTTACCCTGTCCCTTACTTATGGAAACTCCTCTACCACCTCCAAGGTTGTGAACTCCTGAGCATTTTCCATTGTATATATGTATTCACAGATTTTCTAACTCTTTTCTTCAAATTGTGTCTTACTCGGGGCAAAGGTAATGTCAAGGCATTGTTCTTGATGAGAGTGGGAAGATTTTTGGGTAGCACAGAATTGCATACACATCGGATTCATTTTCCTATTTTCCATTCAAAATACTGAATCCCTGACACTAACCCATACCCTCCTGGACTCTGATTACCAATCCTGATATGATGGAGGAAAATAACCCAAACAGAATAGCAATACATGCAGTTCAGAGGAGGCATGGTGTCTAATTGGACTTTCCTTTGGCATTATAAAGGCTAGGTGTTATAAATCTAGTCCAATTTAAGAGAAGTAGTTCTCCATTTGTTTGTAAAGTTAACCAATATGTGAATTCCTGTCTCCCTTTCTCTGTAGACTGTTCAGCACATGTATATTTACATGCACATATAGAATCCTACCTGGTATCCCATGTACATTCTTGTGAGGTGGCTGACATGGCAGATACAAATTGTGAGAAGAGATCACTCCTCCTAAATGCTGTTGGAACTGAAAATTCAACCTATGGGTGAGCTTTCTACTTGAACAACATGATACATAAATCCATGTTCAGTAAATTAAATATTTTTGGATCTGTGGATGATGTATATTTCATGATGAATTTTGATTGGCATATATATTTCTACTTTTTAAAGTCTCTGTGTGTTTGTATGTTTGAATGTATATATATATATATATATATATATATATATATATATATATATATATACATATACACACACACACACTCTCTCCAGATTTTTCAAAGTATGAAATATATGTGTCTTATTATACACTCCCTAAATTCATTCATGTTCATGTAGGTGGATTTATAATCATCTTTTCAAAAGATTATTCTCAGAAATATTCATCCACCTGAAATACACATTTGTTTCCTAGTGAATGGTGCTTAGAAATCCTAATATTTCTACTGTAACTGACCGAGTTTCGCATCAATGCAAGCAGATTCCTATGATACATGATGTGTATTTTGACGTTTCTTTTTTTTCGACACTGGTACATCACTATTTCTTCAGTTGATGCACATCATAAGATATATATTTCATCCACAATTTTCACAAATTTCCAGGCATTTGGTTCACTTTCAATCACTTCCTGCTTCAGAACACATGTACTCCTGTATATTTCTGGACTGGTCTTTTCATGAGACTTCTTTCCAAACACATTATTTTTGATTTCCATAATCACTTTTCAAGCAAATCTCACACAGCCTTCATGGTAAACCATAACCCTAATATAATCATTAGATATATAACTGGTTGGAATGAATGATTGTGTATCAATATTAGATTTCCTATATATTTTCAGGTATCAGTTCAATCCATTATGTAAATCGGAACCAGTTCTATTATTTATTCACAGTATGGTCTATTCATGCATTATCTCTATATTCATAGACACAGGGTACACCTATTGGTGCCCCCAAATACTAATCAATACGTCTTCAAGATATTGCTCCCAGAAATGGTGGAAGAAATACTCATGTCACCTGATCTACATATACATTTTATCACAGTGATATTCTGGACACATAATGCAAAGTTCACACTTATGATTGTACCAAAGTCTAAATGGAAAGTGAGCATGTATTACTAAAAACATCCTTGTCCAGATGCCTGATGCTCTCAAATGTCAATCCTATCGGTGACTACACAGTTGCTTCGTCCTAAGATTACATATTCAAACTCAACCCTGTTGAAAATATCTAATCCTATCACTCACTTTATACTTTGACTGATTTCCCAATGTCTCTATTGATATCTGCTTTCCTACATAATTTCCCATATTCATTATTGTGACTGACTCTTCACATGTGCTGACATTTACATCTACTCTCTAACTGACACCCTACTGCTAAAGAACTTTTGGTCCAAATGTTATACTCACTCTTCTTCCTAAACCTACTGACTCTCTTCCTAATCCTACCTACTATCCCTTTTTGACTGGATGTTCTCTTCCACATTCAATCATCCAAGGTACAAGGTCTTATGCCATTGTATATCAATTTATCTGAGACAGCTGTGCAGAATGTAATTCCAAGCTAAGTATCCCAGTCAAGGGCCCAATGCCCTTCTGGGCTTCAAAGCTTACTTAGATTTCTGTTTTCATACATATACTTCACCTATATATTATTATAAATATCGCAGGTTCCCAATACCATTCTTCATCCAGTAGAATGATTCCTAACCCAAATCCAACATGTTCTTACCCCTAACCATACACTGTTCCCTCAATCCAACTTTACAGAAGAGCAGGGACAGAGTTGGTCTTACAATAGAGGAATGTAGGGGATCTTCCACGTGCTGAGAACTCAAAGGTCCATGCAGAAATGATGCCTGGAGAAGATGTAGGCAGCTCTGAAGGACATGAGAGAGCAAAAGTCATCTTCCATGGCAAACAACCTGGTCAGGATGAAGGGTTGTGTCTGAATGAGCCGCACTCTTCTTAATGTAGACAAGATGGACCAAACCAGGCCTGTGTGGAAAGCTGTTCCTGGGTGCCTATGGAGGATATACCATTCTAACTTGTGAAAGTGTCACAGGAAGCAGGGGCAGCCTCCATCTCATAGGACCCTTGGAAGCAACTGTTAGGACAACTTGGTTGCTAAGGCAGTGACCTCATTCAGTTCCTGAAGGAAGTGACCTCACCTCACTTCTTTTGTGATGGAACTCTCTGAACTTGGCAACAAGGAAGCCAGGCACCCAGAGCCAGTTTCAGTCCCAGTCCCAGTGGGCTCACTTGTTTGCATTTACCAAGGACAGAGTCAGTCTTTCTTGGTACCTACTGATGTGAGGATGACCAAATGCCAGGAAAACTCTGAAGAGGGCACTTTTCCGAGAAAGCAGGTAGTGAGTGGCTCACGGGTGGCTCCTGACAACTTCATTGAGTAGGCCAAGGAGGCCAGATCTGAGAGAGGACGGGCCATTTAGGGGAACATTGTATGGCCCACCAGTCAGAAGACACTCCGGATAGTCACAGACCTACTTGGGGGAAGGAGGTGCCTTAGTGGGTGTGGGTGTGAGTTTATGGTTTTGTCTCATGTTCTGAGAATAGGTAGGAAAGGCAGTTTGTTTGGTTTGGAGTGGACTGTTTCTAGTAAGTCGTTGGACAAGGCGAGTGTTTCTATGTCTGTGTATCCCACGGTATCCCTGGTTGTAGACATTGGAAAAGAGAATGAATCAATGGATGCATCCTGTCTAGTAGAAAACTTTCCAGCATTCATCCTTTCCAATTTATGAATGGACTGGGGCTTGCCTTATCTATGGGCAACACCTACTATCTTGCTAAGTTCCTGTTTTCTTCCTGAATTCTGGCCACTCTCCAGAATAGGCTCATGGTTTTGTGTCCAAGATATGTACCACCTCCCAGCTCTATGACATGGCCATGCACTGGATAACTGAAGGGAATGGCAAGCATCTCAGAAAACTCAGATATCAGTGTGACCAGTAAAGTGTCAGTGGAGAAACCCTGCTTTGGGCCTTTTGCTTACCTATTGTTCTGTTGCCCTGAGTGTCAGGAAGGTCTTTGCCTCAGGCCACCCCTTTGTGAAGCCTGAAGTAAACAGTTTTCAAATGGAAATGAAGGGGCATCACCTGTGGCTTTTGGCTTAATTCCTGTGCAAAGGGATGTGTGTGAATCAGCCTCTTGGCCCTGTGTGAGGCTGTGGCTTAGAGTCTCAGCACCTGATGGATTAAAGAAAGATCCCATGTGTGCATCCAAAGCCAAAATGGCAAAAAGAGCAGTCATTGTGGATGAAGTCTCTCGCTTTCCTCTGGAAAGTTCCTGACCTCCATCAAGTGAGAATAGGGATCCTTTGGGTCAAATGAGTTCTTCAAAGCCCTGCAGAGGCTAGCCCATAGGTTCTTGGGTTTTCTCATGTCTCCAATTCACACAAAGAATCTATACCCGAAAGTCAGTAGGCCTCAAATTGGAGAAGCAGAGCAGTATTAATGGCAGGCCTATTTGATCAATCCTGGGTCACAGGAAGAGTGTCCAGGCCACCCAGACATTAGGCAAATGAGGGGCAAGGGAGCTTATTCTAGACGCTGTCTTGGGCTGCCCCCTCATGGAAACCTCCAGCAAGAGGTTATGATGAGTGCCTATATGGAAGAAGATGAGGGCCATGTGGCAGTGTTTTGGTTTGAATTGTGGTCATTTCTGTGGCGGTTGGCAGGGATGACTTGGTCCACCTGGTCTTGAACTCTGGCGTGATTCCCCTCAGAGACTGAGTTCTGGAACTGAACTCAGAGAAGAATTGCCATGAATTGTGTTGGGATTTTAGGAGGCCACGCATGAGAGTTGCCCTTGGAAACTGAGATCTAGGCCCAGGGTGGCTTTCCACAGAGCACTGGGAATCTCAGCCAGGATATCACATGATTTTATTCTTAAAGACCTGGCAGCCATAATTGAGAGTCAAAACACACATGAACCTCACATTGTAGACCTCAATGGGCCTGGCTTGATGTGACCTTTTGGCCACTCTTGGGAAGCCTTGCCTCTGAGTGTTTCTCCAGAGCTTTCATTGAAATGAGATTCCTCACCATTTAGTGGTTCCTGAATGAATAGAAACCCACAGTGCCTCCAAGTTCATCCTTGAAAAATGGCTTGATAAATACCATGAAATTTTTGAAATTCCCATGACCAGGTGTGGCACTGGAGAACCTTTGGATGTCCTGTTGCTGATCATGAGTGTACCAGACAGTGCCTTGATTGACTGGGTTTCATGAAAATGGTGTAGAACAGAGATGCCAGTAAGTTGGAGCCTGCGGATTAGTGGGCCTAGAGCAGTGGTGTGCAGGTGTGTGATAAAACATCTGTGGTGGGGCCATGTGGATCTGCCATTGGCTTCCACATGGCTTGTGACTGACACGGTGAAGCCAGCAGACCCTTATATGTAAAGGCATCTTGTTATATGGAGAGGTTTCCGGGCAATGTTCAGAAACAGGTTGCTATGGTCAAGGGGGCAAGCTCTGTGGGATAGAAGCCTGGTTGGTGCATTGTCCTCGGACCCTGAGTCAGCACACGTGACAGTACTCCCTCCAGAACTGTGTCCCAGTTGAACTCCTTGTATTTCATGAAGCAAATAGGAAACTCCCAGTGAAGCAGCAAGAAACACCAGGAAAAGTGGAGGATGACCAAATGGCCTCACAGTCCACACGGGGAAACACTTAGACCCCAGTGGCCACAGTTGACCTACAAAGAGAGAATTCAGCACTGCTGCCTCATGTTCACTGGAAAATCAGAAACCATGTCCTCCAGGCTACATAGATGCAGACCAAGCTTTGATGGTCTCACTACAAAGGAAGATAAAGCTCCTGACAACAACATATATTTCAAGGGTCCAACCTCAGAGGCAGTTTCCCAAGAAGTCTTTAGGCCAGCAGAGCTCCATGTTTGTGGAGTGTTTACCCTGTCCCTTACTTATGGAAACTCCTCTACCACCTCCAAGGTTGTGAACTCCTGAGCATTTTCCATTGTATATATGTATTCACAGATTTTCTAACTCTTTTCTTCAAATTGTGTCTTACTCGGGGCAAAGGTAATGTCAAGGCATTGTTCTTGATGAGAGTGGGAAGATTTTTGGGTAGCACAGAATTGCATACACATCGGATTCATTTTCCTATTTTCCATTCAAAATACTGAATCCCTGACACTAACCCATACCCTCCTGGACTCTGATTACCAATCCTGATATGATGGAGGAAAATAACCCAAACAGAATAGCAATACATGCAGTTCAGAGGAGGCATGGTGTCTAATTGGACTTTCCTTTGGCATTATAAAGGCTAGGTGTTATAAATCTAGTCCAATTTAAGAGAAGTAGTTCTCCATTTGTTTGTAAAGTTAACCAATATGTGAATTCCTGTCTCCCTTTCTCTGTAGACTGTTCAGCACATGTATATTTACATGCACATATAGAATCCTACCTGGTATCCCATGTACATTCTTGTGAGGTGGCTGACATGGCAGATACAAATTGTGAGAAGAGATCACTCCTCCTAAATGCTGTTGGAACTGAAAATTCAACCTATGGGTGAGCTTTCTACTTGAACAACATGATACATAAATCCATGTTCAGTAAATTAAATATTTTTGGATCTGTGGATGATGTATATTTCATGATGAATTTTGATTGGCATATATATTTCTACTTTTTAAAGTCTCTGTGTGTTTGTATGTTTGAATGTATATATATATATATATATATATATATATATATATATATATATATATACATATACACACACACACACTCTCTCCAGATTTTTCAAAGTATGAAATATATGTGTCTTATTATACACTCCCTAAATTCATTCATGTTCATGTAGGTGGATTTATAATCATCTTTTCAAAAGATTATTCTCAGAAATATTCATCCACCTGAAATACACATTTGTTTCCTAGTGAATGGTGCTTAGAAATCCTAATATTTCTACTGTAACTGACCGAGTTTCGCATCAATGCAAGCAGATTCCTATGATACATGATGTGTATTTTGACGTTTCTTTTTTTTCGACACTGGTACATCACTATTTCTTCAGTTGATGCACATCATAAGATATATATTTCATCCACAATTTTCACAAATTTCCAGGCATTTGGTTCACTTTCAATCACTTCCTGCTTCAGAACACATGTACTCCTGTATATTTCTGGACTGGTCTTTTCATGAGACTTCTTTCCAAACACATTATTTTTGATTTCCATAATCACTTTTCAAGCAAATCTCACACAGCCTTCATGGTAAACCATAACCCTAATATAATCATTAGATATATAACTGGTTGGAATGAATGATTGTGTATCAATATTAGATTTCCTATATATTTTCAGGTATCAGTTCAATCCATTATGTAAATCGGAACCAGTTCTATTATTTATTCACAGTATGGTCTATTCATGCATTATCTCTATATTCATAGACACAGGGTACACCTATTGGTGCCCCCAAATACTAATCAATACGTCTTCAAGATATTGCTCCCAGAAATGGTGGAAGAAATACTCATGTCACCTGATCTACATATACATTTTATCACAGTGATATTCTGGACACATAATGCAAAGTTCACACTTATGATTGTACCAAAGTCTAAATGGAAAGTGAGCATGTATTACTAAAAACATCCTTGTCCAGATGCCTGATGCTCTCAAATGTCAATCCTATCGGTGACTACACAGTTGCTTCGTCCTAAGATTACATATTCAAACTCAACCCTGTTGAAAATATCTAATCCTATCACTCACTTTATACTTTGACTGATTTCCCAATGTCTCTATTGATATCTGCTTTCCTACATAATTTCCCATATTCATTATTGTGACTGACTCTTCACATGTGCTGACATTTACATCTACTCTCTAACTGACACCCTACTGCTAAAGAACTTTTGGTCCAAATGTTATACTCACTCTTCTTCCTAAACCTACTGACTCTCTTCCTAATCCTACCTACTATCCCTTTTTGACTGGATGTTCTCTTCCACATTCAATCATCCAAGGTACAAGGTCTTATGCCATTGTATATCAATTTATCTGAGACAGCTGTGCAGAATGTAATTCCAAGCTAAGTATCCCAGTCAAGGGCCCAATGCCCTTCTGGGCTTCAAAGCTTACTTAGATTTCTGTTTTCATACATATACTTCACCTATATATTATTATAAATATCGCAGGTTCCCAATACCATTCTTCATCCAGTAGAATGATTCCTAACCCAAATCCAACATGTTCTTACCCCTAACCATACACTGTTCCCTCAATCCAACTTTACAGAAGAGCAGGGACAGAGTTGGTCTTACAATAGAGGAATGTAGGGGATCTTCCACGTGCTGAGAACTCAAAGGTCCATGCAGAAATGATGCCTGGAGAAGATGTAGGCAGCTCTGAAGGACATGAGAGAGCAAAAGTCATCTTCCATGGCAAACAACCTGGTCAGGATGAAGGGTTGTGTCTGAATGAGCCGCACTCTTCTTAATGTAGACAAGATGGACCAAACCAGGCCTGTGTGGAAAGCTGTTCCTGGGTGCCTATGGAGGATATACCATTCTAACTTGTGAAAGTGTCACAGGAAGCAGGGGCAGCCTCCATCTCATAGGACCCTTGGAAGCAACTGTTAGGACAACTTGGTTGCTAAGGCAGTGACCTCATTCAGTTCCTGAAGGAAGTGACCTCACCTCACTTCTTTTGTGATGGAACTCTCTGAACTTGGCAACAAGGAAGCCAGGCACCCAGAGCCAGTTTCAGTCCCAGTCCCAGTGGGCTCACTTGTTTGCATTTACCAAGGACAGAGTCAGTCTTTCTTGGTACCTACTGATGTGAGGATGACCAAATGCCAGGAAAACTCTGAAGAGGGCACTTTTCCGAGAAAGCAGGTAGTGAGTGGCTCACGGGTGGCTCCTGACAACTTCATTGAGTAGGCCAAGGAGGCCAGATCTGAGAGAGGACGGGCCATTTAGGGGAACATTGTATGGCCCACCAGTCAGAAGACACTCCGGATAGTCACAGACCTACTTGGGGGAAGGAGGTGCCTTAGTGGGTGTGGGTGTGAGTTTATGGTTTTGTCTCATGTTCTGAGAATAGGTAGGAAAGGCAGTTTGTTTGGTTTGGAGTGGACTGTTTCTAGTAAGTCGTTGGACAAGGCGAGTGTTTCTATGTCTGTGTATCCCACGGTATCCCTGGTTGTAGACATTGGAAAAGAGAATGAATCAATGGATGCATCCTGTCTAGTAGAAAACTTTCCAGCATTCATCCTTTCCAATTTATGAATGGACTGGGGCTTGCCTTATCTATGGGCAACACCTACTATCTTGCTAAGTTCCTGTTTTCTTCCTGAATTCTGGCCACTCTCCAGAATAGGCTCATGGTTTTGTGTCCAAGATATGTACCACCTCCCAGCTCTATGACATGGCCATGCACTGGATAACTGAAGGGAATGGCAAGCATCTCAGAAAACTCAGATATCAGTGTGACCAGTAAAGTGTCAGTGGAGAAACCCTGCTTTGGGCCTTTTGCTTACCTATTGTTCTGTTGCCCTGAGTGTCAGGAAGGTCTTTGCCTCAGGCCACCCCTTTGTGAAGCCTGAAGTAAACAGTTTTCAAATGGAAATGAAGGGGCATCACCTGTGGCTTTTGGCTTAATTCCTGTGCAAAGGGATGTGTGTGAATCAGCCTCTTGGCCCTGTGTGAGGCTGTGGCTTAGAGTCTCAGCACCTGATGGATTAAAGAAAGATCCCATGTGTGCATCCAAAGCCAAAATGGCAAAAAGAGCAGTCATTGTGGATGAAGTCTCTCGCTTTCCTCTGGAAAGTTCCTGACCTCCATCAAGTGAGAATAGGGATCCTTTGGGTCAAATGAGTTCTTCAAAGCCCTGCAGAGGCTAGCCCATAGGTTCTTGGGTTTTCTCATGTCTCCAATTCACACAAAGAATCTATACCCGAAAGTCAGTAGGCCTCAAATTGGAGAAGCAGAGCAGTATTAATGGCAGGCCTATTTGATCAATCCTGGGTCACAGGAAGAGTGTCCAGGCCACCCAGACATTAGGCAAATGAGGGGCAAGGGAGCTTATTCTAGACGCTGTCTTGGGCTGCCCCCTCATGGAAACCTCCAGCAAGAGGTTATGATGAGTGCCTATATGGAAGAAGATGAGGGCCATGTGGCAGTGTTTTGGTTTGAATTGTGGTCATTTCTGTGGCGGTTGGCAGGGATGACTTGGTCCACCTGGTCTTGAACTCTGGCGTGATTCCCCTCAGAGACTGAGTTCTGGAACTGAACTCAGAGAAGAATTGCCATGAATTGTGTTGGGATTTTAGGAGGCCACGCATGAGAGTTGCCCTTGGAAACTGAGATCTAGGCCCAGGGTGGCTTTCCACAGAGCACTGGGAATCTCAGCCAGGATATCACATGATTTTATTCTTAAAGACCTGGCAGCCATAATTGAGAGTCAAAACACACATGGACCTCACATTGTAGACCTCAATGGGCCTGGCTTGATGTGACCGTTTGGCCATTCTTGGGAAGCCTTGCCTCTGAGTGTTTCTCCAGAGCTTTCATTGAAATGAGATTCCTCACCATTTAGTGGTTCCTGAATGAATAGAAACCCACAGTGCCTCCAAGTTCATCCTTGAAAAATGGCTTGATAAATACCATGAAATTTTTGAAATTCCCATGACCAGGTGTGGCACTGGAGAACCTTTGGATGTCCTGTTGCTGATCATGAGTGTACCAGACAGTGCCTTGATTGACTGGGTTTCATGAAAATGGTGTAGAACAGAGATGCCAGTAAGTTGGAGCCTGCGGATTAGTGGGCCTAGAGCAGTGGTGTGCAGGTGTGTGATAAAACATCTGTGGTGGGGCCATGTGGATCTGCCATTGGCTTCCACATGGCTTGTGACTGACACGGTGAAGCCAGCAGACCCTTATATGTAAAGGCATCTTGTTATATGGAGAGGTTTCCGGGCAATGTTCAGAAACAGGTTGCTATGGTCAAGGGGGCAAGCTCTGTGGGATAGAAGCCTGGTTGGTGCATTGTCCTCGGACCCTGAGTCAGCACACGTGACAGTACTCCCTCCAGAACTGTGTCCCAGTTGAACTCCTTGTATTTCATGAAGCAAATAGGAAACTCCCAGTGAAGCAGCAAGAAACACCAGGAAAAGTGGAGGATGACCAAATGGCCTCACAGTCCACACGGGGAAACACTTAGACCCCAGTGGCCACAGTTGACCTACAAAGAGAGAATTCAGCACTGCTGCCTCATGTTCACTGGAAAATCAGAAACCATGTCCTCCAGGCTACATAGATGCAGACCAAGCTTTGATGGTCTCACTACAAAGGAAGATAAAGCTCCTGACAACAACATATATTTCAAGGGTCCAACCTCAGAGGCAGTTTCCCAAGAAGTCTTTAGGCCAGCAGAGCTCCATGTTTGTGGAGTGTTTACCCTGTCCCTTACTTATGGAAACTCCTCTACCACCTCCAAGGTTGTGAACTCCTGAGCATTTTCCATTGTATATATGTATTCACAGATTTTCTAACTCTTTTCTTCAAATTGTGTCTTACTCGGGGCAAAGGTAATGTCAAGGCATTGTTCTTGATGAGAGTGGGAAGATTTTTGGGTAGCACAGAATTGCATACACATTGGATTCATTTTCCTATTTTCCATTCAAAATACTGAATCCCTGACACTAACCCATACCCTCCTGGACTCTGATTACCAATCCTGATATGATGGAGGAAAATAACCCAAACAGAATAGCAATACATGCAGTTCAGAGGAGGCATGGTGTCTAATTGGACTTTCCTTTGGCATTATAAAGGCTAGGTGTTATAAATCTAGTCCAATTTAAGAGAAGTAGTTCTCCATTTGTTTGTAAAGTTAACCAATATGTGAATTCCTGTCTCCCTTTCTCTGTAGACTGTTCAGCACACGTATATTTACGTGCACATATAGAATCCTACCTGGTATCCCATGTACATTCTTGTGAGGTGGCTGACATGGCAGATACAAATTGTGAGAAGAGATCACTCCTCCTAAATGCTGTTGGAACTGAAAATTCAACCTATGGGTGAGCTTTCTACTTGAACAACATGATACATAAATCCATGTTCAGTAAATTAAATATTTTTGGATCTGTGGATGATGTATATTTCATGATGAATTTTGATTGGCATATATATTTCTACTTTTTAAAGTCTCTGTGTGTTTGTATGTTTGAATGTATATATATATATATATATATATACATATACACACACACACACACACACACACACTCTCTCCAGATTTTTCAAAGTATGAAATATATGTGTCTTATTATACACTCCCTAAATTCATTCATGTTCATGTAGGTGGATTTATAATCATCTTTTCAAAAGATTATTCTCAGAAATATTCATCCACCTGAAATACACATTTGTTTCCTAGTGAATGGTGCTTAGAAATCCTAATATTTCTACTGTAACTGACCGAGTTTCGCATCAATGCAAGCAGATTCCTATGATACATGATGTGTATTTTGACGTTTCTTTTTTTTCGACACTGGTACATCACTATTTCTTCAGTTGATGCACATCATAAGATATATATTTCATCCACAATTTTCACAAATTTCCAGGCATTTGGTTCACTTTCAATCACTTCCTGCTTCAGAACACATGTACTCCTGTATATTTCTGGACTGGTCTTTTCATGAGACTTCTTTCCAAACACATTATTTTTGATTTCCATAATCACTTTTCAAGCAAATCTCACACAGCCTTCATGGTAAACCATAACCCTAATATAATCATTAGATATATAACTGGTTGGAATGAATGATTGTGTATCAATATTAGATTTCCTATATATTTTCAGGTATCAGTTCAATCCATTATGTAAATCGGAACCAGTTCTATTATTTATTCACAGTATGGTCTATTCATGCATTATCTCTATATTCATAGACACAGGGTACACCTATTGGTGCCCCCAAATACTAATCAATACGTCTTCAAGATATTGCTCCCAGAAACGGTGGAAGAAATACTCATGTCACCTGATCTACATATACATTTTATCACAGTGATATTCTGGACACATAATGCAAAGTTCACACTTATGATTGTACCAAAGTCTAAATGGAAAGTGAGCATGTATTACTAAAAACATCCTTGTCCAGATGCCTGATGCTCTCAAATGTCAATCCTATCGGTGACTACACAGTTGCTTCGTCCTAAGATTACATATTCAAACTCAACCCTGTTGAAAATATCTAATCCTATCACTCACTTTATACTTTGACTGATTTCCCAATGTCTCTATTGATATCTGCTTTCCTACATAATTTCCCATATTCATTATTGTGACTGACTCTTCACATGTGCTGACATTTACATCTACTCTCTAACTGACACCCTACTGCTAAAGAACTTTTGGTCCAAATGTTATACTCACTCTTCTTCCTAAACCTACTGACTCTCTTCCTAATCCTACCTACTATCCCTTTTTGACTGGATGTTCTCTTCCACATTCAATCATCCAAGGTACAAGGTCTTATGCCATTGTATATCAATTTATCTGAGACAGCTGTGCAGAATGTAATTCCAAGCTAAGTATCCCAGTCAAGGGCCCAATGCCCTTCTGGGCTTCAAAGCTTACTTAGATTTCTGTTTTCATACATATACTTCACCTATATATTATTATAAATATCGCAGGTTCCCAATACCATTCTTCATCCAGTAGAATGATTCCTAACCCAAATCCAACATGTTCTTACCCCTAACCATACACTGTTCCCTCAATCCAACTTTACAGAAGAGCAGGGACAGAGTTGGTCTTACAATAGAGGAATGTAGGGGATCTTCCACGTGCTGAGAACTCAAAGGTCCATGCAGAAATGATGCCTGGAGAAGATGTAGGCAGCTCTGAAGGACATGAGAGAGCAAAAGTCATCTTCCATGGCAAACAACCTGGTCAGGATGAAGGGTTGTGTCTGAATGAGCCGCACTCTTCTTAATGTAGACAAGATGGACCAAACCAGGCCTGTGTGGAAAGCTGTTCCTGGGTGCCTATGGAGGATATACCATTCTAACTTGTGAAAGTGTCACAGGAAGCAGGGGCAGCCTCCATCTCATAGGACCCTTGGAAGCAACTGTTAGGACAACTTGGTTGCTAAGGCAGTGACCTCATTCAGTTCCTGAAGGAAGTGACCTCACCTCACTTCTTTTGTGATGGAACTCTCTGAACTTGGCAACAAGGAAGCCAGGCACCCAGAGCCAGTTTCAGTCCCAGTCCCAGTGGGCTCACTTGTTTGCATTTACCAAGGACAGAGTCAGTCTTTCTTGGTACCTACTGATGTGAGGATGACCAAATGCCAGAAAAACTCTGAAGAGGGCACTTTTCTGAGAAAGCAGGTAGTGAGTGGCTCACGGGTGGCTCCTGACAACTTCATTGAGTAGGCCAAGGAGGCCAGATCTGAGAGAGGACGGGCCATTTAGGGGAACATTGTATGGCCCACCAGTCAGAAGACACTCCGGATAGTCACAGACCTACTTGGGGGAAGGAGGTGCCTTAGTGGGTGTGGGTGTGAGTTTATGGTTTTGTCTCATGTTCTGAGAATAGGTAGGAAAGGCAGTTTGTTTGGTTTGGAGTGGACTGTTTCTAGTAAGTCGTTGGACAAGGCGAGTGTTTCTATGTCTGTGTATCCCACGGTATCCCTGGTTGTAGACATTGGAAAAGAGAATGAATCAATGGATGCATCCTGTCTAGTAGAAAACTTTCCAGCATTCATCCTTTCCAATTTATGAATGGACTGGGGCTTGCCTTATCTATGGGCAACACCTACTATCTTGCTAAGTTCCTGTTTTCTTCCTGAATTCTGGCCACTCTCCAGAATAGGCTCATGGTTTTGTGTCCAAGATATGTACCACCTCCCAGCTCTATGACATGGCCATGCACTGGATAACTGAAGGGAATGGCAAGCATCTCAGAAAACTCAGATATCAGTGTGACCAGTAAAGTGTCAGTGGAGAAACCCTGCTTTGGGCCTTTTGCTTACCTATTGTTCTGTTGCCCTGAGTGTCAGGAAGGTCTTTGCCTCAGGCCACCCCTTTGTGAAGCCTGAAGTAAACAGTTTTCAAATGGAAATGAAGGGGCATCACCTGTGGCTTTTGGCTTAATTCCTGTGCAAAGGGATGTGTGTGAATCAGCCTCTTGGCCCTGTGTGAGGCTGTGGCTTAGAGTCTCAGCACCTGATGGATTAAAGAAAGATCCCATGTGTGCATCCAAAGCCAAAATGGCAAAAAGAGCAGTCATTGTGGATGAAGTCTCTCGCTTTCCTCTGGAAAGTTCCTGACCTCCATCAAGTGAGAATAGGGATCCTTTGGGTCAAATGAGTTCTTCAAAGCCCTGCAGAGGCTAGCCCATAGGTTCTTGGGTTTTCTCATGTCTCCAATTCACACAAAGAATCTATACCCGAAAGTCAGTAGGCCTCAAATTGGAGAAGCAGAGCAGTATTAATGGCAGGCCTATTTGATCAATCCTGGGTCACAGGAAGAGTGTCCAGGCCACCCAGACATTAGGCAAATGAGGGGCAAGGGAGCTTATTCTAGACGCTGTCTTGGGCTGCCCCCTCATGGAAACCTCCAGCAAGAGGTTATGATGAGTGCCTATATGGAAGAAGATGAGGGCCATGTGGCAGTGTTTTGGTTTGAATTGTGGTCATTTCTGTGGCGGTTGGCAGGGATGACTTGGTCCACCTGGTCTTGAACTCTGGCGTGATTCCCCTCAGAGACTGAGTTCTGGAACTGAACTCAGAGAAGAATTGCCATGAATTGTGTTGGGATTTTAGGAGGCCACGCATGAGAGTTGCCCTTGGAAACTGAGATCTAGGCCCAGGGTGGCTTTCCACAGAGCACTGGGAATCTCAGCCAGGATATCACATGATTTTATTCTTAAAGACCTGGCAGCCATAATTGAGAGTCAAAACACACATGGACCTCACATTGTAGACCTCAATGGGCCTGGCTTGATGTGACCGTTTGGCCATTCTTGGGAAGCCTTGCCTCTGAGTGTTTCTCCAGAGCTTTCATTGAAATGAGATTCCTCACCATTTAGTGGTTCCTGAATGAATAGAAACCCACAGTGCCTCCAAGTTCATCCTTGAAAAATGGCTTGATAAATACCATGAAATTTTTGAAATTCCCATGACCAGGTGTGGCACTGGAGAACCTTTGGATGTCCTGTTGCTGATCATGAGTGTACCAGACAGTGCCTTGATTGACTGGGTTTCATGAAAATGGTGTAGAACAGAGATGCCAGTAAGTTGGAGCCTGCGGATTAGTGGGCCTAGAGCAGTGGTGTGCAGGTGTGTGATAAAACATCTGTGGTGGGGCCATGTGGATCTGCCATTGGCTTCCACATGGCTTGTGACTGACACGGTGAAGCCAGCAGACCCTTATATGTAAAGGCATCTTGTTATATGGAGAGGTTTCCGGGCAATGTTCAGAAACAGGTTGCTATGGTCAAGGGGGCAAGCTCTGTGGGATAGAAGCCTGGTTGGTGCATTGTCCTCGGACCCTGAGTCAGCACACGTGACAGTACTCCCTCCAGAACTGTGTCCCAGTTGAACTCCTTGTATTTCATGAAGCAAATAGGAAACTCCCAGTGAAGCAGCAAGAAACACCAGGAAAAGTGGAGGATGACCAAATGGCCTCACAGTCCACACGGGGAAACACTTAGACCCCAGTGGCCACAGTTGACCTACAAAGAGAGAATTCAGCACTGCTGCCTCATGTTCACTGGAAAATCAGAAACCATGTCCTCCAGGCTACATAGATGCAGACCAAGCTTTGATGGTCTCACTACAAAGGAAGATAAAGCTCCTGACAACAACATATATTTCAAGGGTCCAACCTCAGAGGCAGTTTCCCAAGAAGTCTTTAGGCCAGCAGAGCTCCATGTTTGTGGAGTGTTTACCCTGTCCCTTACTTATGGAAACTCCTCTACCACCTCCAAGGTTGTGAACTCCTGAGCATTTTCCATTGTATATATGTATTCACAGATTTTCTAACTCTTTTCTTCAAATTGTGTCTTACTCGGGGCAAAGGTAATGTCAAGGCATTGTTCTTGATGAGAGTGGGAAGATTTTTGGGTAGCACAGAATTGCATACACATTGGATTCATTTTCCTATTTTCCATTCAAAATACTGAATCCCTGACACTAACCCATACCCTCCTGGACTCTGATTACCAATCCTGATATGATGGAGGAAAATAACCCAAACAGAATAGCAATACATGCAGTTCAGAGGAGGCATGGTGTCTAATTGGACTTTCCTTTGGCATTATAAAGGCTAGGTGTTATAAATCTAGTCCAATTTAAGAGAAGTAGTTCTCCATTTGTTTGTAAAGTTAACCAATATGTGAATTCCTGTCTCCCTTTCTCTGTAGACTGTTCAGCACACGTATATTTACGTGCACATATAGAATCCTACCTGGTATCCCATGTACATTCTTGTGAGGTGGCTGACATGGCAGATACAAATTGTGAGAAGAGATCACTCCTCCTAAATGCTGTTGGAACTGAAAATTCAACCTATGGGTGAGCTTTCTACTTGAACAACATGATACATAAATCCATGTTCAGTAAATTAAATATTTTTGGATCTGTGGATGATGTATATTTCATGATGAATTTTGATTGGCATATATATTTCTACTTTTTAAAGTCTCTGTGTGTTTGTATGTTTGAATGTATATATATATATATATATATACATATACACACACACACACACACACACACACACTCTCTCCAGATTTTTCAAAGTATGAAATATATGTGTCTTATTATACACTCCCTAAATTCATTCATGTTCATGTAGGTGGATTTATAATCATCTTTTCAAAAGATTATTCTCAGAAATATTCATCCACCTGAAATACACATTTGTTTCCTAGTGAATGGTGCTTAGAAATCCTAATATTTCTACTGTAACTGACCGAGTTTCGCATCAATGCAAGCAGATTCCTATGATACATGATGTGTATTTTGACGTTTCTTTTTTTTCGACACTGGTACATCACTATTTCTTCAGTTGATGCACATCATAAGATATATATTTCATCCACAATTTTCACAAATTTCCAGGCATTTGGTTCACTTTCAATCACTTCCTGCTTCAGAACACATGTACTCCTGTATATTTCTGGACTGGTCTTTTCATGAGACTTCTTTCCAAACACATTATTTTTGATTTCCATAATCACTTTTCAAGCAAATCTCACACAGCCTTCATGGTAAACCATAACCCTAATATAATCATTAGATATATAACTGGTTGGAATGAATGATTGTGTATCAATATTAGATTTCCTATATATTTTCAGGTATCAGTTCAATCCATTATGTAAATCGGAACCAGTTCTATTATTTATTCACAGTATGGTCTATTCATGCATTATCTCTATATTCATAGACACAGGGTACACCTATTGGTGCCCCCAAATACTAATCAATACGTCTTCAAGATATTGCTCCCAGAAATGGTGGAAGAAATACTCATGTCACCTGATCTACATATACATTTTATCACAGTGATATTCTGGACACATAATGCAAAGTTCACACTTATGATTGTACCAAAGTCTAAATGGAAAGTGAGCATGTATTACTAAAAACATCCTTGTCCAGATGCCTGATGCTCTCAAATGTCAATCCTATCGGTGACTACACAGTTGCTTCGTCCTAAGATTACATATTCAAACTCAACCCTGTTGAAAATATCTAATCCTATCACTCACTTTATACTTTGACTGATTTCCCAATGTCTCTATTGATATCTGCTTTCCTATATAATTTCCCATATTCATTATTGTGACTGACTCTTCACATGTGCTGACATTTACATCTACTCTCTAACTGACACCCTACTGCTAAAGAACTTTTGGTCCAAATGTTATACTCACTCTTCTTCCTAAACCTACTGACTCTCTTCCTAATCCTACCTACTATCCCTTTTTGACTGGATGTTCTCTTCCACACTCAATCATCCAAGGTACAAGGTCTTATGCCATTGTATATCAATTTATCTGAGACAGCTGTGCAGAATGTAATTCAAAGCTAAGTATCCCAGTCAAGGGCCCAATGCCCTTCTGGGCTTCAAAGCTTACTTAGATTTCTGTTTTCATACATATACTTCACCTATATATTATTATAAATATCGCAGGTTCCCAATACCATTCTTCATCCAGTAGAATGATTCCTAACCCAAATCCAACATGTTCTTACCCCTAACCATACACTGTTCCCTCAATCCAACTTTACAGAAGAGCAGGGACAGAGTTGGTCTTACAATAGAGGAATGTAGGGGATCTTCCACGTGCTGAGAACTCAAAGGTCCATGCAGAAATGATGCCTGGAGAAGATGTAGGCAGCTCTGAAGGACATGAGAGAGCAAAAGTCATCTTCCATGGCAAACAACCTGGTCAGGATGAAGGGTTGTGTCTGAATGAGCCGCACTCTTCTTAATGTAGACAAGATGGACCAAACTAGGCCTGTGTGGAAAGCTGTTCCTGGGTGCCTATGGAGGATATACCATTCTAACTTGTGAAAGTGTCACAGGAAGCAGGGGCAGCCTCCATCTCATAGGACCCTTGGAAGCAACTGTTAGGACAACTTGGTTGCTAAGGCAGTGACCTCATTCAGTTCCTGAAGGAAGTGACCTCACCTCACTTCTTTTGTGATGGAACTCTCTGAACTTGGCAACAAGGAAGCCAGGCACCCAGAGCCAGTTTCAGTCCCAGTCCCAGTGGGCTCACTTGTTTGCATTTACCAAGGACAGAGTCAGTCTTTCTTGGTACCTACTGATGTGAGGATGACCAAATGCCAGGAAAACTCTGAAGAGGGCACTTTTCCGAGAAAGCAGGTAGTGAGTGGCTCACGGGTGGCTCCTGACAACTTCATTGAGTAGGCCAAGGAGGCCAGATCTGAGAGAGGACGGGCCATTTAGGGGAACATTGTATGGCCCACCAGTCAGAAGACACTCCAGATAGTCACAGACCTACTTGGGGGAAGGAGGTGCCTTAGTGGGTGTGGGTGTGAGTTTATGGTTTTGTCTCATGTTCTGAGAATAGGTAGGAAAGGCAGTTTGTTTGGTTTGGAGTGGACTGTTTCTAGTAAGTCGTTGGACAAGGCGAGTGTTTCTATGTCTGTGTATCCCACGGTATCCCTGGTTGTAGACATTGGAAAAGAGAATGAATCAATGGATGCATCCTGTCTAGTAGAAAACTTTCCAGCATTCATCCTTTCCAATTTATGAATGGACTGGGGCTTGCCTTATCTATGGGCAACACCTACTATCTTGCTAAGTTCCTGTTTTCTTCCTGAATTCTGGCCACTCTCCAGAATAGGCTCATGGTTTTGTGTCCAAGATATGTACCACCTCCCAGCTCTATGACATGGCCATGCACTGGATAACTGAAGGGAATGGCAAGCATCTCAGAAAACTCAGATATCAGTGTGACCAGTAAAGTGTCAGTGGAGAAACCCTGCTTTGGGCCTTTTGCTTACCTATTGTTCTGTTGCCCTGAGTGTCAGGAAGGTCTTTGCCTCAGGCCACCCCTTTGTGAAGCCTGAAGTAAACAGTTTTCAAATGGAAATGAAGGGGCATCACCTGTGGCTTTTGGCTTAATTCCTGTGCAAAGGGATGTGTGTGAATCAGCCTCTTGGCCCTGTGTGAGGCTGTGGCTTAGAGTCTCAGCACCTGATGGATTAAAGAAAGATCCCATGTGTGCATCCAAAGCCAAAATGGCAAAAAGAGCAGTCATTGTGGATGAAGTCTCTCGCTTTCCTCTGGAAAGTTCCTGACCTCCATCAAGTGAGAATAGGGATCCTTTGGGTCAAATGAGTTCTTCAAAGCCCTGCAGAGGCTAGCCCATAGGTTCTTGGGTTTTCTCATGTCTCCAATTCACACAAAGAATCTATACCCGAAAGTCAGTAGGCCTCAAATTGGAGAAGCAGAGCAGTATTAATGGCAGGCCTATTTGATCAATCCTGGGTCACAGGAAGAGTGTCCAGGCCACCCAGACATTAGGCAAATGAGGGGCAAGGGAGCTTATTCTAGACGCTGTCTTGGGCTGCCCCCTCATGGAAACCTCCAGCAAGAGGTTATGATGAGTGCCTATATGGAAGAAGATGAGGGCCATGTGGCAGTGTTTTGGTTTGAATTGTGGTCATTTCTGTGGCGGTTGGCAGGGATGACTTGGTCCACCTGGTCTTGAACTCTGGCGTGATTCCCCTCAGAGACTGAGTTCTGGAACTGAACTCAGAGAAGAATTGCCATGAATTGTGTTGGGATTTTAGGAGGCCACGCATGAGAGTTGCCCTTGGAAACTGAGATCTAGGCCCAGGGTGGCTTTCCACAGAGCACTGGGAATCTCAGCCAGGATATCACATGATTTTATTCTTAAAGACCTGGCAGCCATAATTGAGAGTCAAAACACACATGGACCTCACGTTGTAGACCTCAATGGGCCTGGCTTGATGTGACCTTTTGGCCACTCTTGGGAAGCCTTGCCTCTGAGTGTTTCTCCAGAGTTTTCATTGAAATGAGATTCCTCACCATTTAGTGGTTCCTGAATGAATAGAAACCCACAGTGCCTCCAAGTTCATCCTTGAAAAATGGCTTGATAAATACCATGAAATTTTTGAAATTCCCATGACCAGGTGTGGCACTGGAGAACCTTTGGATGTCCTGTTGCTGATCATGAGTGTAGCAGACAGTGCCTTGATTGACTGGGTTTCATGAAAATGGTGTAGAACAGAGATGCCAGTAAGTTGGAGCCTGCGGATTAGTGGGCCTAGAGCAGTGGTGTGCAGGTGTGTGATAAAACATCTGTGGTGGGGCCATGTGGATCTGCCATTGGCTTCCACATGGCTTGTGACTGACACGGTGAAGCCAGCAGACCCTTATATGTAAAGGCATCTTGTTATATGGAGAGGTTTCCGGGCAATGTTCAGAAACAGGTTGCTATGGTCAAGGGGGCAAGCTCTGTGGGATAGAAGCCTGGTTGGTGCATTGTCCTCGGACCCTGAGTCAGCACACGTGACAGTACTCCCTCCAGAACTGTGTCCCAGTTGAACTCCTTGTATTTCATGAAGCAAATAGGAAACTCCCAGTGAAGCAGCAAGAAACACCAGGAAAAGTGGAGGATGACCAAATGGCCTCACAGTCCACACGGGGAAACACTTAGACCCCAGTGGCCACAGTTGACCTACAAAGAGAGAATTCAGCACTGCTGCCTCATGTTCACTGGAAAATCAGAAACCATGTCCTCCAGGCTACATAGATGCAGACCAAGCTTTGATGGTCTCACTACAAAGGAAGATAAAGCTCCTGACAACAACATATATTTCAAGGGTCCAACCTCAGAGGCAGTTTCCCAAGAAGTCTTTAGGCCAGCAGAGCTCCATGTTTGTGGAGTGTTTACCCTGTCCCTTACTTATGGAAACTCCTCTACCACCTCCAAGGTTGTGAACTCCTGAGCATTTTCCATTGTATATATGTATTCACAGATTTTCTAACTCTTTTCTTCAAATTGTGTCTTACTCGGGGCAAAGGTAATGTCAAGGCATTGTTCTTGATGAGAGTGGGAAGATTTTTGGGTAGCACAGAATTGCATACACATTGGATTCATTTTCCTATTTTCCATTCAAAATACTGAATCCCTGACACTAACCCATACCCTCCTAGACTCTGATTACCAATCCTGATATGATGGAGGAAAATAACCCAAACAGAATAGCAATACATGCAGTTCAGAGGAGGCATGGTGTCTAATTGGACTTTCCTTTGGCATTATAAAGGCTAGGTGTTATAAATCTAGTCCAATTTAAGAGAAGTAGTTCTCCATTTGTTTGTAAAGTTAACCAATATGTGAATTCCTGTCTCCCTTTCTCTGTAGACTGTTCAGCACATGTATATTTACATGCACATATAGAATCCTACCTGGTATCCCATGTACATTCTTGTGAGGTGGCTGACATGGCAGATACAAATTGTGAGAAGAGATCACTCCTCCTAAATGCTGTTGGAACTGAAAATTCAACCTATGGGTGAGCTTTCTACTTGAACAACATGATACATAAATCCATGTTCAGTAAATTAAATATTTTTGGATCTGTGGATGATGTATATTTCATGATGAATTTTGATTGGCATATATATTTCTACTTTTTAAAGTCTCTGTGTGTTTGTATGTTTGAATGTATATATATATATACACACACACACACACACACACACACACTCTCTCCAGATTTTTCAAAGTATGAAATATATGTGTCTTATTATACACTCCCTAAATTCATTCATGTTCATGTAGGTGGATTTATAATCATCTTTTCAAAAGATTATTCTCAGAAATATTCATCCACCTGAAATACACATTTGTTTCCTAGTGAATGGTGCTTAGAAATCCTAATATTTCTACCGTAACTGACCGAGTTTCGCATCAATGCAAGTAGATTCCTATGATACATGATGTGTATTTTGACGTTTCTTTTTTTTCGACACTGGTACATCACTATTTCTTCAGTTGATGCACATCATAAGATATATATTTCATCCACAATTTTCACAAATTTCCAGGCATTTGGTTCACTTTCAATCACTTCCTGCTTCAGAACACATGTACTCCTGTATATTTCTGGACTGGACTTTTCATGAGACTTCTTTCCAAACACATTATTTTTGATTTCCATAATCACTTTTCAAGCAAATCTCACACAGCCTTCATGGTAAACCATAACCCTAATATAATCATTAGATATATAACTGGTTGGAATGAATGATTGTGTATCAATATTAGATTTCCTATATATTTTCAGGTATCAGTTCAATCCATTATGTAAATCGGAACCAGTTCTATTATTTATTCACAGTATGGTCTATTCATGCATTATCTCTATATTCATAGACACAGGGTACACCTATTGGTGCCCCCAAATACTAATCAATACGTCTTCAAGATATTGCTCCCAGAAATGGTGGAAGAAATACTCATGTCACCTGATCTACATATACATTTTATCACAGTGATATTCTGGACACATAATGCAAAGTTCACACTTATGATTGTACCAAAGTCTAAATGGAAAGTGAGCATGTATTACTAAAAACATCCTTGTCCAGATGCCTGATGCTCTCAAATGTCAATCCTATCGGTGACTACACAGTTGCTTCGTCCTAAGATTACATATTCAAACTCAACCCTGTTGAAAATATCTAATCCTATCACTCACTTTATACTTTGACTGATTTCCCAATGTCTCTATTGATATCTGCTTTCCTATATAATTTCCCATATTCATTATTGTGACTGACTCTTCACATGTGCTGACATTTACATCTACTCTCTAACTGACACCCTACTGCTAAAGAACTTTTGGTCCAAATGTTATACTCACTCTTCTTCCTAAACCTACTGACTCTCTTCCTAATCCTACCTACTATCCCTTTTTGACTGGATGTTCTCTTCCACACTCAATCATCCAAGGTACAAGGTCTTATGCCATTGTATATCAATTTATCTGAGACAGCTGTGCAGAGTGTAATTCAAAGCTAAGTATCCCAGTCAAGGGCCCAATGCCCTTCTGGGCTTCAAAGCTTACTTAGATTTCTGTTTTCATACATATACTTCACCTATATATTATTATAAATATCGCAGGTTCCCAATACCATTCTTCATCCAGTAGAATGATTCCTAACCCAAATCCAACATGTTCTTACCCCTAACCATACACTGTTCCCTCAATCCAACTTTACAGAAGAGCAGGGACAGAGTTGGTCTTACAATAGAGGAATGTAGGGGATCTTCCACGTGCTGAGAACTCAAAGGTCCATGCAGAAATGATGCCTGGAGAAGATGTAGGCAGCTCTGAAGGACATGAGAGAGCAAAAGTCATCTTCCATGGCAAACAACCTGGTCAGGATGAAGGGTTGTGTCTGAATGAGCCACACTCTTCTTAATGTAGACAAGATGGACCAAACCAGGCCTGTGTGGAAAGCTGTTCCTGGGTGCCTATGGAGGATATACCATTCTAACTTGTGAAAGTGTCACAGGAAACAGGGGCAGCCTCCATCTCATAGGACCCTTGGAAGCAACTGTTAGGACAATTTGGTTGCTAAGGCAGTGACCTCATTCAGTTCCTGAAGGAAGTGACCTCACCTCACTTCTTTTGTGATGGAACTCTCTGAACTTGGCAACAAGGAAGCCAGGCACCCAGAGCCAGTTTCAGTCCCAGTCCCAGTGGGCTCACTTGTTTGCATTTACCAAGGACAGAGTCAGTCTTTCTTGGTACCTACTGATGTGAGGATGACCAAATGCCAGGAAAACTCTGAAGAGGGCACTTTTCTGAGAAAGCAGGTAGTGAGTGGCTCACGGGTGGCTCCTGACAACTTCATTGAGTAGGCCAAGGAGGCCAGATCTGAGAGAGGACGGGCCATTTAGGGGAACATTGTATGGCCCACCAGTCAGAAGACACTCCGGATAGTCACAGACCTACTTGGGGGAAGGAGGTGCCTTAGTGGGTGTGGGTGTGAGTTTATGGTTTTGTCTCATGTTCTGAGAATAGGTAGGAAAGGCAGTTTGTTTGGTTTGGAGTGGACTGTTTCTAGTAAGTCGTTGGACAAGGCGAGTGTTTCTATGTCTGTGTATCCCACTGTATCCCTGGTTGTAGACATTGGAAAAGAGAATGAATCAATGGATGCATCCTGTCTAGTAGAAAACTTTCCAGCATTCATCCTTTCCAATTTATGAATGGACTGGGGCTTGCCTTATCTATGGGCAACACCTACTATCTTGCTAAGTTCCTGTTTTCTTCCTGAATTCTGGCCACTCTCCAGAATAGGCTCATGGTTTTGTGTCCAAGATATGTACCACCTCCCAGCTCTATGACATGGCCATGCACTGGATAACTGAAGGGAATGGCAAGCATCTCAGAAAACTCAGATATCAGTGTGACCAGTAAAGTGTCAGTGGAGAAACCCTGCTTTGGGCCTTTTGCTTACCTATTGTTCTGTTGCCCTGAGTGTCAGGAAGGTCTTTGCCTCAGGCCACCCCTTTGTGAAGCCTGAAGTAAACAGTTTTCAAATGGAAATGAAGGGGCATCACCTGTGGCTTTTGGCTTAATTCCTGTGCAAAGGGATGTGTGTGAATCAGCCTCTTGGCCCTGTGTGAGGCTGTGGCTTAGAGTCTCAGCACCTGATGGATTAAAGAAAGATCCCATGTGTGCATCCAAAGCCAAAATGGCAAAAAGAGCAGTCATTGTGGATGAAGTCTCTCGCTTTCCTCTGGAAAGTTCCTGACCTCCATCAAGTGAGAATAGGGATCCTTTGGGTCAAATGAGTTCTTCAAAGCCCTGCAGAGGCTAGCCCATAGGTTCTTGGGTTTTCTCATGTCTCCAATTCACACAAAGAATCTATACCCGAAAGTCAGTAGGCCTCAAATTGGAGAAGCAGAGCAGTATTAATGGCAGGCCTATTTGATCAATCCTGGGTCACAGGAAGAGTGTCCAGGCCACCCAGACATTAGGCAAATGAGGGGCAAGGGAGCTTATTCTAGACGCTGTCTTGGGCTGCCCCCTCATGGAAACCTCCAGCAAGAGGTTATGATGAGTGCCTATATGGAAGAAGATGAGGGCCATGTGGCAGTGTTTTGGTTTGAATTGTGGTCATTTCTGTGGCGGTTGGCAGGGATGACTTGGTCCACCTGGTCTTGAACTCTGGCGTGATTCCCCTCAGAGACTGAGTTCTGGAACTGAACTCAGAGAAGAATTGCCATGAATTGTGTTGGGATTTTAGGAGGCCACGCATGAGAGTTGCCCTTGGAAACTGAGATCTAGGCCCAGGGTGGCTTTCCACAGAGCACTGGGAATCTCAGCCAGGATATCACATGATTTTATTCTTAAAGACCTGGCAGCCATAATTGAGAGTCAAAACACACATGGACCTCACGTTGTAGACCTCAATGGGCCTGGCTTGATGTGACCTTTTGGCCACTCTTGGGAAGCCTTGCCTCTGAGTGTTTCTCCAGAGTTTTCATTGAAATGAGATTCCTCACCATTTAGTGGTTCCTGAATGAATAGAAACCCACAGTGCCTCCAAGTTCATCCTTGAAAAATGGCTTGATAAATACCATGAAATTTTTGAAATTCCCATGACCAGGTGTGGCACTGGAGAACCTTTGGATGTCCTGTTGCTGATCATGAGTGTAGCAGACAGTGCCTTGATTGACTGGGTTTCATGAAAATGGTGTAGAACAGAGATGCCAGTAAGTTGGAGCCTGCGGATTAGTGGGCCTAGAGCAGTGGTGTGCAGGTGTGTGATAAAACATCTGTGGTGGGGCCATGTGGATCTGCCATTGGCTTCCACATGGCTTGTGACTGACACGGTGAAGCCAGCAGACCCTTATATGTAAAGGCATCTTGTTATATGGAGAGGTTTCCGGGCAATGTTCAGAAACAGGTTGCTATGGTCAAGGGGGCAAGCTCTGTGGGATAGAAGCCTGGTTGGTGCATTGTCCTCGGACCCTGAGTCAGCACACGTGACAGTACTCCCTCCAGAACTGTGTCCCAGTTGAACTCCTTGTATTTCATGAAGCAAATAGGAAACTCCCAGTGAAGCAGCAAGAAACACCAGGAAAAGTGGAGGATGACCAAATGGCCTCACAGTCCACACGGGGAAACACTTAGACCCCAGTGGCCACAGTTGACCTACAAAGAGAGAATTCAGCACTGCTGCCTCATGTTCACTGGAAAATCAGAAACCATGTCCTCCAGGCTACATAGATGCAGACCAAGCTTTGATGGTCTCACTACAAAGGAAGATAAAGCTCCTGACAACAACATATATTTCAAGGGTCCAACCTCAGAGGCAGTTTCCCAAGAAGTCTTTAGGCCAGCAGAGCTCCATGTTTGTGGAGTGTTTACCCTGTCCCTTACTTATGGAAACTCCTCTACCACCTCCAAGGTTGTGAACTCCTGAGCATTTTCCATTGTATATATGTATTCACAGATTTTCTAACTCTTTTCTTCAAATTGTGTCTTACTCGGGGCAAAGGTAATGTCAAGGCATTGTTCTTGATGAGAGTGGGAAGATTTTTGGGTAGCACAGAATTGCATACACATTGGATTCATTTTCCTATTTTCCATTCAAAATACTGAATCCCTGACACTAACCCATACCCTCCTGGACTCTGATTACCAATCCTGATATGATGGAGGAAAATAACCCAAACAGAATAGCAATACATGCAGTTCAGAGGAGGCATGGTGTCTAATTGGACTTTCCTTTGGCATTATAAAGGCTAGGTGTTATAAATCTAGTCCAATTTAAGAGAAGTAGTTCTCCATTTGTTTGTAAAGTTAACCAATATGTGAATTCCTGTCTCCCTTTCTCTGTAGACTGTTCAGCACACGTATATTTACGTGCACATATAGAATCCTACCTGGTATCCCATGTACATTCTTGTGAGGTGGCTGACATGGCAGATACAAATTGTGAGAAGAGATCACTCCTCCTAAATGCTGTTGGAACTGAAAATTCAACCTATGGGTGAGCTTTCTACTTGAACAACATGATACATAAATCCATGTTCAGTAAATTAAATATTTTTGGATCTGTGGATGATGTATATTTCATGATGAATTTTGATTGGCATATATATTTCTACTTTTTAAAGTCTCTGTGTGTTTGTATGTTTGAATGTATATATATATACACACACACACACACACACACACACACACTCTCTCTCCAGATTTTTCAAAGTATGAAATATATGTGTCTTATTATACACTCCCTAAATTCATTCATGTTCATGTATGTGGATTTATAATCATCTTTTCAAAAGATTATTCTCAGAAATATTCATCCACCTGAAATACACATTTGTTTCCTAGTGAATGGTGCTTAGAAATCCTAATATTTCTACCGTAACTGACCGAGTTTCGCATCAATGCAAGTAGATTCCTATGATACATGATGTGTATTTTGACGTTTCTTTTTTTTCGACACTGGTACATCACTATTTCTTCAGTTGATGCACATCATAAGATATATATTTCATCCACAATTTTCACAAATTTCCAGGCATTTGGTTCACTTTCAATCACTTCCTGCTTCAGAACACATGTACTCCTGTATATTTCTGGACTGGACTTTTCATGAGACTTCTTTCCAAACACATTATTTTTGATTTCCATAATCACTTTTCAAGCAAATCTCACACAGCCTTCATGGTAAACCATAACCCTAATATAATCATTAGATATATAACTGGTTGGAATGAATGATTGTGTATCAATATTAGATTTCCTATATATTTTCAGGTATCAGTTCAATCCATTATGTAAATCGGAACCAGTTCTATTATTTATTCACAGTATGGTCTATTCATGCATTATCTCTATATTCATAGACACAGGGTACACCTATTGGTGCCCCCAAATACTAATCAATACGTCTTCAAGATATTGCTCCCAGAAATGGTGGAAGAAATACTCATGTCACCTGATCTACATATACATTTTATCACAGTGATATTCTGGACACATAATGCAAAGTTCACACTTATGATTGTACCAAAGTCTAAATGGAAAGTGAGCATGTATTACTAAAAACATCCTTGTCCAGATGCCTGATGCTCTCAAATGTCAATCCTATCGGTGACTACACAGTTGCTTCGTCCTAAGATTACATATTCAAACTCAACCCTGTTGAAAATATCTAATCCTATCACTCACTTTATACTTTGACTGATTTCCCAATGTCTCTATTGATATCTGCTTTCCTATATAATTTCCCATATTCATTATTGTGACTGACTCTTCACATGTGCTGACATTTACATCTACTCTCTAACTGACACCCTACTGCTAAAGAACTTTTGGTCCAAATGTTATACTCACTCTTCTTCCTAAACCTACTGACTCTCTTCCTAATCCTACCTACTATCCCTTTTTGACTGGATGTTCTCTTCCACACTCAATCATCCAAGGTACAAGGTCTTATGCCATTGTATATCAATTTATCTGAGACAGCTGTGCAGAATGTAATTCAAAGCTAAGTATCCCAGTCAAGGGCCCAATGCCCTTCTGGGCTTCAAAGCTTACTTAGATTTCTGTTTTCATACATATACTTCACCTATATATTATTATAAATATCGCAGGTTCCCAATACCATTCTTCATCCAGTAGAATTATTCCTAACCCAAATCCAACATGTTCTTACCCCTAACCATACACTGTTCCCTCAATCCAACTTTACAGAAGAGCAGGGACAGAGTTGGTCTTACAATAGAGGAATGTAGGGGATCTTCCACGTGCTGAGAACTCAAAGGTCCATGCAGAAATGATGCCTGGAGAAGATGTAGGCAGCTCTGAAGGACATGAGAGAGCAAAAGTCATCTTCCATGGCAAACAACCTGGTCAGGATGAAGGGTTGTGTCTGAATGAGCCACACTCTTCTTAATGTAGACAAGATGGACCAAACCAGGCCTGTGTGGAAAGCTGTTCCTGGGTGCCTATGGAGGATATACCATTCTAACTTGTGAAAGTGTCACAGGAAACAGGGGCAGCCTCCATCTCATAGGACCCTTGGAAGCAACTGTTAGGACAATTTGGTTGCTAAGGCAGTGACCTCATTCAGTTCCTGAAGGAAGTGACCTCACCTCACTTCTTTTGTGATGGAACTCTCTGAACTTGGCAACAAGGAAGCCAGGCACCCAGAGCCAGTTTCAGTCCCAGTCCCAGTGGGCTCACTTGTTTGCATTTACCAAGGACAGAGTCAGTCTTTCTTGGTACCTACTGATGTGAGGATGACCAAATGCCAGGAAAACTCTGAAGAGGGCACTTTTCTGAGAAAGCAGGTAGTGAGTGGCTCACGGGTGGCTCCTGACAACTTCATTGAGTAGGCCAAGGAGGCCAGATCTGAGAGAGGACGGGCCATTTAGGGGAACATTGTATGGCCCACCAGTCAGAAGACACTCCGGATAGTCACAGACCTACTTGGGGGAAGGAGGTGCCTTAGTGGGTGTGGGTGTGAGTTTATGGTTTTGTCTCATGTTCTGAGAATAGGTAGGAAAGGCAGTTTGTTTGGTTTGGAGTGGACTGTTTCTAGTAAGTCGTTGGACAAGGCGAGTGTTTCTATGTCTGTGTATCCCACTGTATCCCTGGTTGTAGACATTGGAAAAGAGAATGAATCAATGGATGCATCCTGTCTAGTAGAAAACTTTCCAGCATTCATCCTTTCCAATTTATGAATGGACTGGGGCTTGCCTTATCTATGGGCAACACCTACTATCTTGCTAAGTTCCTGTTTTCTTCCTGAATTCTGGCCACTCTCCAGAATAGGCTCATGGTTTTGTGTCCAAGATATGTACCACCTCCCAGCTCTATGACATGGCCATGCACTGGATAACTGAAGGGAATGGCAAGCATCTCAGAAAACTCAGATATCAGTGTGACCAGTAAAGTGTCAGTGGAGAAACCCTGCTTTGGGCCTTTTGCTTACCTATTGTTCTGTTGCCCTGAGTGTCAGGAAGGTCTTTGCCTCAGGCCACCCCTTTGTGAAGCCTGAAGTAAACAGTTTTCAAATGGAAATGAAGGGGCATCACCTGTGGCTTTTGGCTTAATTCCTGTGCAAAGGGATGTGTGTGAATCAGCCTCTTGGCCCTGTGTGAGGCTGTGGCTTAGAGTCTCAGCACCTGATGGATTAAAGAAAGATCCCATGTGTGCATCCAAAGCCAAAATGGCAAAAAGAGCAGTCATTGTGGATGAAGTCTCTCGCTTTCCTCTGGAAAGTTCCTGACCTCCATCAAGTGAGAATAGGGATCCTTTGGGTCAAATGAGTTCTTCAAAGCCCTGCAGAGGCTAGCCCATAGGTTCTTGGGTTTTCTCATGTCTCCAATTCACACAAAGAATCTATACCCGAAAGTCAGTAGGCCTCAAATTGGAGAAGCAGAGCAGTATTAATGGCAGGCCTATTTGATCAATCCTGGGTCACAGGAAGAGTGTCCAGGCCACCCAGACATTAGGCAAATGAGGGGCAAGGGAGCTTATTCTAGACGCTGTCTTGGGCTGCCCCCTCATGGAAACCTCCAGCAAGAGGTTATGATGAGTGCCTATATGGAAGAAGATGAGGGCCATGTGGCAGTGTTTTGGTTTGAATTGTGGTCATTTCTGTGGCGGTTGGAAGGGATGACTTGGTCCACCTGGTCTTGAACTCTGGCGTGATTCCCCTCAGAGACTGAGTTCTGGAACTGAACTCAGAGAAGAATTGCCATGAATTGTGTTGGGATTTTAGGAGGCCACGCATGAGAGTTGCCCTTGGAAACTGAGATCTAGGCCCAGGGTGGCTTTCCACAGAGCACTGGGAATCTCAGCCAGGATATCACATGATTTTATTCTTAAAGACCTGGCAGCCATAATTGAGAGTCAAAACACACATGGACCTCACGTTGTAGACCTCAATGGGCCTGGCTTGATGTGACCTTTTGGCCACTCTTGGGAAGCCTTGCCTCTGATTGTTTCTCCAGAGTTTTCATTGAAATGAGATTCCTCACCATTTAGTGGTTCCTGAATGAATAGAAACCCACAGTGCCTCCAAGTTCATCCTTGAAAAATGGCTTGATAAATACCATGAAATTTTTGAAATTCCCATGACCAGGTGTGGCACTGGAGAACCTTTGGATGTCCTGTTGCTGATCATGAGTGTAGCAGACAGTGCCTTGATTGACTGGGTTTCATGAAAATGGTGTAGAACAGAGATGCCAGTAAGTTGGAGCCTGCGGATTAGTGGGCCTAGAGCAGTGGTGTGCAGGTGTGTGATAAAACATCTGTGGTGGGGCCATGTGGATCTGCCATTGGCTTCCACATGGCTTGTGACTGACACGGTGAAGCCAGCAGACCCTTATATGTAAAGGCATCTTGTTATATGGAGAGGTTTCCGGGCAATGTTCAGAAACAGGTTGCTATGGTCAAGGGGGCAAGCTCTGTGGGATAGAAGCCTGGTTGGTGCATTGTCCTCGGACCCTGAGTCAGCACACGTGACAGTACTCCCTCCAGAACTGTGTCCCAGTTGAACTCCTTGTATTTCATGAAGCAAATAGGAAACTCCCAGTGAAGCAGCAAGAAACACCAGGAAAAGTGGAGGATGACCAAATGGCCTCACAGTCCACACGGGGAAACACTTAGACCCCAGTGGCCACAGTTGACCTACAAAGAGAGAATTCAGCACTGCTGCCTCATGTTCACTGGAAAATCAGAAACCATGTCCTCCAGGCTACATAGATGCAGACCAAGCTTTGATGGTCTCACTACAAAGGAAGATAAAGCTCCTGACAACAACATATATTTCAAGGGTCCAACCTCAGAGGCAGTTTCCCAAGAAGTCTTTAGGCCAGCAGAGCTCCATGTTTGTGGAGTGTTTACCCTGTCCCTTACTTATGGAAACTCCTCTACCACCTCCAAGGTTGTGAACTCCTGAGCATTTTCCATTGTATATATGTATTCACAGATTTTCTAACTCTTTTCTTCAAATTGTGTCTTACTCGGGGCAAAGGTAATGTCAAGGCATTGTTCTTGATGAGAGTGGGAAGATTTTTGGGTAGCACAGAATTGCATACACATTGGATTCATTTTCCTATTTTCCATTCAAAATACTGAATCCCTGACACTAACCCATACCCTCCTAGACTCTGATTACCAATCCTGATATGATGGAGGAAAATAACCCAAACAGAATAGCAATACATGCAGTTCAGAGGAGGCATGGTGTCTAATTGGACTTTCCTTTGGCATTATAAAGGCTAGGTGTTATAAATCTAGTCCAATTTAAGAGAAGTAGTTCTCCATTTGTTTGTAAAGTTAACCAATATGTGAATTCCTGTCTCCCTTTCTCTGTAGACTGTTCAGCACATGTATATTTACATGCACATATAGAATCCTACCTGGTATCCCATGTACATTCTTGTGAGGTGGCTGACATGGCAGATACAAATTGTGAGAAGAGATCACTCCTCCTAAATGCTGTTGGAACTGAAAATTCAACCTATGGGTGAGCTTTCTACTTGAACAACATGATACATAAATCCATGTTCAGTAAATTAAATATTTTTGGATCTGTGGATGATGTATATTTCATGATGAATTTTGATTGGCATATATATTTCTACTTTTTAAAGTCTCTGTGTGTTTGTATGTTTGAATGTATATATATATACACACACACACACACACACACACACACACACTCTCTCCAGATTTTTCAAAGTATGAAATATATGTGTCTTATTATACACTCCCTAAATTCATTCATGTTCATGTATGTGGATTTATAATCATCTTTTCAAAAGATTATTCTCAGAAATATTCATCCACCTGAAATACACATTTGTTTCCTAGTGAATGGTGCTTAGAAATCCTAATATTTCTACCGTAACTGACCGAGTTTCGCATCAATGCAAGTAGATTCCTATGATACATGATGTGTATTTTGACGTTTCTTTTTTTTCGACACTGGTACATCACTATTTCTTCAGTTGATGCACATCATAAGATATATATTTCATCCACAATTTTCACAAATTTCCAGGCATTTGGTTCACTTTCAATCACTTCCTGCTTCAGAACACATGTACTCCTGTATATTTCTGGACTGGACTTTTCATGAGACTTCTTTCCAAACACATTATTTTTGATTTCCATAATCACTTTTCAAGCAAATCTCACACAGCCTTCATGGTAAACCATAACCCTAATATAATCATTAGATATATAACTGGTTGGAATGAATGATTGTGTATCAATATTAGATTTCCTATATATTTTCAGGTATCAGTTCAATCCATTATGTAAATCGGAACCAGTTCTATTATTTATTCACAGTATGGTCTATTCATGCATTATCTCTATATTCATAGACACAGGGTACACCTATTGGTGCCCCCAAATACTAATCAATACGTCTTCAAGATATTGCTCCCAGAAATGGTGGAAGAAATACTCATGTCACCTGATCTACATATACATTTTATCACAGTGATATTCTGGACACATAATGCAAAGTTCACACTTATGATTGTACCAAAGTCTAAATGGAAAGTGAGCATGTATTACTAAAAACATCCTTGTCCAGATGCCTGATGCTCTCAAATGTCAATCCTATCGGTGACTACACAGTTGCTTCGTCCTAAGATTACATATTCAAACTCAACCCTGTTGAAAATATCTAATCCTATCACTCACTTTATACTTTGACTGATTTCCCAATGTCTCTATTGATATCTGCTTTCCTATATAATTTCCCATATTCATTATTGTGACTGACTCTTCACATGTGCTGACATTTACATCTACTCTCTAACTGACACCCTACTGCTAAAGAACTTTTGGTCCAAATGTTATACTCACTCTTCTTCCTAAACCTACTGACTCTCTTCCTAATCCTACCTACTATCCCTTTTTGACTGGATGTTCTCTTCCACACTCAATCATCCAAGGTACAAGGTCTTATGCCATTGTATATCAATTTATCTGAGACAGCTGTGCAGAATGTAATTCAAAGCTAAGTATCCCAGTCAAGGGCCCAATGCCCTTCTGGGCTTCAAAGCTTACTTAGATTTCTGTTTTCATACATATACTTCACCTATATATTATTATAAATATCGCAGGTTCCCAATACCATTCTTCATCCAGTAGAATTATTCCTAACCCAAATCCAACATGTTCTTACCCCTAACCATACACTGTTCCCTCAATCCAACTTTACAGAAGAGCAGGGACAGAGTTGGTCTTACAATAGAGGAATGTAGGGGATCTTCCACGTGCTGAGAACTCAAAGGTCCATGCAGAAATGATGCCTGGAGAAGATGTAGGCAGCTCTGAAGGACATGAGAGAGCAAAAGTCATCTTCCATGGCAAACAACCTGGTCAGGATGAAGGGTTGTGTCTGAATGAGCCACACTCTTCTTAATGTAGACAAGATGGACCAAACCAGGCCTGTGTGGAAAGCTGTTCCTGGGTGCCTATGGAGGATATACCATTCTAACTTGTGAAAGTGTCACAGGAAACAGGGGCAGCCTCCATCTCATAGGACCCTTGGAAGCAACTGTTAGGACAATTTGGTTGCTAAGGCAGTGACCTCATTCAGTTCCTGAAGGAAGTGACCTCACCTCACTTCTTTTGTGATGGAACTCTCTGAACTTGGCAACAAGGAAGCCAGGCACCCAGAGCCAGTTTCAGTCCCAGTCCCAGTGGGCTCACTTGTTTGCATTTACCAAGGACAGAGTCAGTCTTTCTTGGTACCTACTGATGTGAGGATGACCAAATGCCAGGAAAACTCTGAAGAGGGCACTTTTCTGAGAAAGCAGGTAGTGAGTGGCTCACGGGTGGCTCCTGACAACTTCATTGAGTAGGCCAAGGAGGCCAGATCTGAGAGAGGACGGGCCATTTAGGGGAACATTGTATGGCCCACCAGTCAGAAGACACTCCGGATAGTCACAGACCTACTTGGGGGAAGGAGGTGCCTTAGTGGGTGTGGGTGTGAGTTTATGGTTTTGTCTCATGTTCTGAGAATAGGTAGGAAAGGCAGTTTGTTTGGTTTGGAGTGGACTGTTTCTAGTAAGTCGTTGGACAAGGCGAGTGTTTCTATGTCTGTGTATCCCACGGTATCCCTGGTTGTAGACATTGGAAAAGAGAATGAATCAATGGATGCATCCTGTCTAGTAGAAAACTTTCCAGCATTCATCCTTTCCAATTTATGAATGGACTGGGGCTTGCCTTATCTATGGGCAACACCTACTATCTTGCTAAGTTCCTGTTTTCTTCCTGAATTCTGGCCACTCTCCAGAATAGGCTCATGGTTTTGTGTCCAAGATATGTACCACCTCCCAGCTCTATGACATGGCCATGCACTGGATAACTGAAGGGAATGGCAAGCATCTCAGAAAACTCAGATATCAGTGTGACCAGTAAAGTGTCAGTGGAGAAACCCTGCTTTGGGCCTTTTGCTTACCTATTGTTCTGTTGCCCTGAGTGTCAGGAAGGTCTTTGCCTCAGGCCACCCCTTTGTGAAGCCTGAAGTAAACAGTTTTCAAATGGAAATGAAGGGGCATCACCTGTGGCTTTTGGCTTAATTCCTGTGCAAAGGGATGTGTGTGAATCAGCCTCTTGGCCCTGTGTGAGGCTGTGGCTTAGAGTCTCAGCACCTGATGGATTAAAGAAAGATCCCATGTGTGCATCCAAAGCCAAAATGGCAAAAAGAGCAGTCATTGTGGATGAAGTCTCTCGCTTTCCTCTGGAAAGTTCCTGACCTCCATCAAGTGAGAATAGGGATCCTTTGGGTCAAATGAGTTCTTCAAAGCCCTGCAGAGGCTAGCCCATAGGTTCTTGGGTTTTCTCATGTCTCCAATTCACACAAAGAATCTATACCCGAAAGTCAGTAGGCCTCAAATTGGAGAAGCAGAGCAGTATTAATGGCAGGCCTATTTGATCAATCCTGGGTCACAGGAAGAGTGTCCAGGCCACCCAGACATTAGGCAAATGAGGGGCAAGGGAGCTTATTCTAGACGCTGTCTTGGGCTGCCCCCTCATGGAAACCTCCAGCAAGAGGTTATGATGAGTGCCTATATGGAAGAAGATGAGGGCCATGTGGCAGTGTTTTGGTTTGAATTGTGGTCATTTCTGTGGCGGTTGGCAGGGATGACTTGGTCCACCTGGTCTTGAACTCTGGCGTGATTCCCCTCAGAGACTGAGTTCTGGAACTGAACTCAGAGAAGAATTGCCATGAATTGTGTTGGGATTTTAGGAGGCCACGCATGAGAGTTGCCCTTGGAAACTGAGATCTAGGCCCAGGGTGGCTTTCCACAGAGCACTGGGAATCTCAGCCAGGATATCACATGATTTTATTCTTAAAGACCTGGCAGCCATAATTGAGAGTCAAAACACACATGGACCTCACATTGTAGACCTCAATGGGCCTGGCTTGATGTGACCGTTTGGCCACTCTTGGGAAGCCTTGCCTCTGAGTGTTTCTCCAGAGCTTTCATTGAAATGAGATTCCTCACCATTTAGTGGTTCCTGAATGAATAGAAACCCACAGTGCCTCCAAGTTCATCCTTGAAAAATGGCTTGATAAATACCATGAAATTTTTGAAATTCCCATGACCAGGTGTGGCACTGGAGAACCTTTGGATGTCCTGTTGCTGATCATGAGTGTAGCAGACAGTGCCTTGATTGACTGGGTTTCATGAAAATGGTGTAGAACAGAGATGCCAGTAAGTTGGAGCCTGCGGATTAGTGGGCCTAGAGCAGTGGTGTGCAGGTGTGTGATAAAACATCTGTGGTGGGGCCATGTGGATCTGCCATTGGCTTCCACATGGCTTGTGACTGACACGGTGAAGCCAGCAGACCCTTATATGTAAAGGCATCTTGTTATATGGAGAGGTTTCCGGGCAATGTTCAGAAACAGGTTGCTATGGTCAAGGGGGCAAGCTCTGTGGGATAGAAGCCTGGTTGGTGCATTGTCCTCGGACCCTGAGTCAGCACACGTGACAGTACTCCCTCCAGAACTGTGTCCCAGTTGAACTCCTTGTATTTCATGAAGCAAATAGGAAACTCCCAGTGAAGCAGCAAGAAACACCAGGAAAAGTGGAGGATGACCAAATGGCCTCACAGTCCACACGGGGAAACACTTAGACCCCAGTGGCCACAGTTGACCTACAAAGAGAGAATTCAGCACTGCTGCCTCATGTTCACTGGAAAATCAGAAACCATGTCCTCCAGGCTACATAGATGCAGACCAAGCTTTGATGGTCTCACTACAAAGGAAGATAAAGCTCCTGACAACAACATATATTTCAAGGGTCCAACCTCAGAGGCAGTTTCCCAAGAAGTCTTTAGGCCAGCAGAGCTCCATGTTTGTGGAGTGTTTACCCTGTCCCTTACTTATGGAAACTCCTCTACCACCTCCAAGGTTGTGAACTCCTGAGCATTTTCCATTGTATATATGTATTCACAGATTTTCTAACTCTTTTCTTCAAATTGTGTCTTACTCGGGGCAAAGGTAATGTCAAGGCATTGTTCTTGATGAGAGTGGGAAGATTTTTGGGTAGCACAGAATTGCATACACATTGGATTCATTTTCCTATTTTCCATTCAAAATACTGAATCCCTGACACTAACCCATACCCTCCTGGACTCTGATTACCAATCCTGATATGATGGAGGAAAATAACCCAAACAGAATAGCAATACATGCAGTTCAGAGGAGGCATGGTGTCTAATTGGACTTTCCTTTGGCATTATAAAGGCTAGGTGTTATAAATCTAGTCCAATTTAAGAGAAGTAGTTCTCCATTTGTTTGTAAAGTTAACCAATATGTGAATTCCTGTCTCCCTTTCTCTGTAGACTGTTCAGCACATGTATATTTACATGCACATATAGAATCCTACCTGGTATCCCATGTACATTCTTGTGAGGTGGCTGACATGGCAGATACAAATTGTGAGAAGAGATCACTCCTCCTAAATGCTGTTGGAACTGAAAATTCAACCTATGGGTGAGCTTTCTACTTGAACAACATGATACATAAATCCATGTTCAGTAAATTAAATATTTTTGGATCTGTGGATGATGTATATTTCATGATGAATTTTGATTGGCATATATATTTCTACTTTTTAAAGTCTCTGTGTGTTTGTATGTTTGAATGTATATATATATATACACACACACACACACACACACACACACACTCTCTCCAGATTTTTCAAAGTATGAAATATATGTGTCTTATTATACACTCCCTAAATTCATTCATGTTCATGTATGTGGATTTATAATCATCTTTTCAAAAGATTATTCTCAGAAATATTCATCCACCTGAAATACACATTTGTTTCCTAGTGAATGGTGCTTAGAAATCCTAATATTTCTACCGTAACTGACCGAGTTTCGCATCAATGCAAGTAGATTCCTATGATACATGATGTGTATTTTGACGTTTCTTTTTTTTCGACACTGGTACATCACTATTTCTTCAGTTGATGCACATCATAAGATATATATTTCATCCACAATTTTCACAAATTTCCAGGCATTTGGTTCACTTTCAATCACTTCCTGCTTCAGAACACATGTACTCCTGTATATTTCTGGACTGGACTTTTCATGAGACTTCTTTCCAAACACATTATTTTTGATTTCCATAATCACTTTTCAAGCAAATCTCACACAGCCTTCATGGTAAACCATAACCCTAATATAATCATTAGATATATAACTGGTTGGAATGAATGATTGTGTATCAATATTAGATTTCCTATATATTTTCAGGTATCAGTTCAATCCATTATGTAAATCGGAACCAGTTCTATTATTTATTCACAGTATGGTCTATTCATGCATTATCTCTATATTCATAGACACAGGGTACACCTATTGGTGCCCCCAAATACTAATCAATACGTCTTCAAGATATTGCTCCCAGAAATGGTGGAAGAAATACTCATGTCACCTGATCTACATATACATTTTATCACAGTGATATTCTGGACACATAATGCAAAGTTCACACTTATGATTGTACCAAAGTCTAAATGGAAAGTGAGCATGTATTACTAAAAACATCCTTGTCCAGATGCCTGATGCTCTCAAATGTCAATCCTATCGGTGACTACACAGTTGCTTCGTCCTAAGATTACATATTCAAACTCAACCCTGTTGAAAATATCTAATCCTATCACTCACTTTATACTTTGACTGATTTCCCAATGTCTCTATTGATATCTGCTTTCCTATATAATTTCCCATATTCATTATTGTGACTGACTCTTCACATGTGCTGACATTTACATCTACTCTCTAACTGACACCCTACTGCTAAAGAACTTTTGGTCCAAATGTTATACTCACTCTTCTTCCTAAACCTACTGACTCTCTTCCTAATCCTACCTACTATCCCTTTTTGACTGGATGTTCTCTTCCACACTCAATCATCCAAGGTACAAGGTCTTATGCCATTGTATATCAATTTATCTGAGACAGCTGTGCAGAATGTAATTCCAAGCTAAGTATCCCAGTCAAGGGCCCAATGCCCTTCTGGGCTTCAAAGCTTACTTAGATTTCTGTTTTCATACATATACTTCACCTATATATTATTATAAATATCGCAGGTTCCCAATACCATTCTTCATCCAGTAGAATGATTCCTAACCCAAATCCAACATGTTCTTACCCCTAACCATACACTGTTCCCTCAATCCAACTTTACAGAAGAGCAGGGACAGAGTTGGTCTTACAATAGAGGAATGTAGGGGATCTTCCACGTGCTGAGAACTCAAAGGTCCATGCAGAAATGATGCCTGGAGAAGATGTAGGCAGCTCTGAAGGACATGAGAGAGCAAAAGTCATCTTCCATGGCAAACAACCTGGTCAGGATGAAGGGTTGTGTCTGAATGAGCCACACTCTTCTTAATGTAGACAAGATGGACCAAACCAGGCCTGTGTGGAAAGCTGTTCCTGGGTGCCTATGGAGGATATACCATTCTAACTTGTGAAAGTGTCACAGGAAACAGGGGCAGCCTCCATCTCATAGGACCCTTGGAAGCAACTGTTAGGACAATTTGGTTGCTAAGGCAGTGACCTCATTCAGTTCCTGAAGGAAGTGACCTCACCTCACTTCTTTTGTGATGGAACTCTCTGAACTTGGCAACAAGGAAGCCAGGCACCCAGAGCCAGTTTCAGTCCCAGTCCCAGTGGGCTCACTTGTTTGCATTTACCAAGGACAGAGTCAGTCTTTCTTGGTACCTACTGATGTGAGGATGACCAAATGCCAGGAAAACTCTGAAGAGGGCACTTTTCTGAGAAAGCAGGTAGTGAGTGGCTCACGGGTGGCTCCTGACAACTTCATTGAGTAGGCCAAGGAGGCCAGATCTGAGAGAGGACGGGCCATTTAGGGGAACATTGTATGGCCCACCAGTCAGAAGACACTCCGGATAGTCACAGACCTACTTGGGGGAAGGAGGTGCCTTAGTGGGTGTGGGTGTGAGTTTATGGTTTTGTCTCATGTTCTGAGAATAGGTAGGAAAGGCAGTTTGTTTGGTTTGGAGTGGACTGTTTCTAGTAAGTCGTTGGACAAGGCGAGTGTTTCTATGTCTGTGTATCCCACTGTATCCCTGGTTGTAGACATTGGAAAAGAGAATGAATCAATGGATGCATCCTGTCTAGTAGAAAACTTTCCAGCATTCATCCTTTCCAATTTATGAATGGACTGGGGCTTGCCTTATCTATGGGCAACACCTACTATCTTGCTAAGTTCCTGTTTTCTTCCTGAATTCTGGCCACTCTCCAGAATAGGCTCATGGTTTTGTGTCCAAGATATGTACCACCTCCCAGCTCTATGACATGGCCATGCACTGGATAACTGAAGGGAATGGCAAGCATCTCAGAAAACTCAGATATCAGTGTGACCAGTAAAGTGTCAGTGGAGAAACCCTGCTTTGGGCCTTTTGCTTACCTATTGTTCTGTTGCCCTGAGTGTCAGGAAGGTCTTTGCCTCAGGCCACCCCTTTGTGAAGCCTGAAGTAAACAGTTTTCAAATGGAAATGAAGGGGCATCACCTGTGGCTTTTGGCTTAATTCCTGTGCAAAGGGATGTGTGTGAATCAGCCTCTTGGCCCTGTGTGAGGCTGTGGCTTAGAGTCTCAGCACCTGATGGATTAAAGAAAGATCCCATGTGTGCATCCAAAGCCAAAATGGCAAAAAGAGCAGTCATTGTGGATGAAGTCTCTCGCTTTCCTCTGGAAAGTTCCTGACCTCCATCAAGTGAGAATAGGGATCCTTTGGGTCAAATGAGTTCTTCAAAGCCCTGCAGAGGCTAGCCCATAGGTTCTTGGGTTTTCTCATGTCTCCAATTCACACAAAGAATCTATACCCGAAAGTCAGTAGGCCTCAAATTGGAGAAGCAGAGCAGTATTAATGGCAGGCCTATTTGATCAATCCTGGGTCACAGGAAGAGTGTCCAGGCCACCCAGACATTAGGCAAATGAGGGGCAAGGGAGCTTATTCTAGACGCTGTCTTGGGCTGCCCCCTCATGGAAACCTCCAGCAAGAGGTTATGATGAGTGCCTATATGGAAGAAGATGAGGGCCATGTGGCAGTGTTTTGGTTTGAATTGTGGTCATTTCTGTGGCGGTTGGAAGGGATGACTTGGTCCACCTGGTCTTGAACTCTGGCGTGATTCCCCTCAGAGACTGAGTTCTGGAACTGAACTCAGAGAAGAATTGCCATGAATTGTGTTGGGATTTTAGGAGGCCACGCATGAGAGTTGCCCTTGGAAACTGAGATCTAGGCCCAGGGTGGCTTTCCACAGAGCACTGGGAATCTCAGCCAGGATATCACATGATTTTATTCTTAAAGACCTGGCAGCCATAATTGAGAGTCAAAACACACATGGACCTCACATTGTAGACCTCAATGGGCCTGGCTTGATGTGACCTTTTGGCCACTCTTGGGAAGCCTTGCCTCTGAGTGTTTCTCCAGAGCTTTCATTGAAATGAGATTCCTCACCATTTAGTGGTTCCTGAATGAATAGAAACCCACAGTGCCTCCAAGTTCATCCTTGAAAAATGGCTTGATAAATACCATGAAATTTTTGAAATTCCCATGACCAGGTGTGGCACTGGAGAACCTTTGGATGTCCTGTTGCTGATCATGAGTGTACCAGACAGTGCCTTGATTGACTGGGTTTCATGAAAATGGTGTAGAACAGAGATGCCAGTAAGTTGGAGCCTGCGGATTAGTGGGCCTAGAGCAGTGGTGTGCAGGTGTGTGATAAAACATCTGTGGTGGGGCCATGTGGATCTGCCATTGGCTTCCACATGGCTTGTGACTGACACGGTGAAGCCAGCAGACCCTTATATGTAAAGGCATCTTGTTATATGGAGAGGTTTCCGGGCAATGTTCAGAAACAGGTTGCTATGGTCAAGGGGGCAAGCTCTGTGGGATAGAAGCCTGGTTGGTGCATTGTCCTCGGACCCTGAGTCAGCACACGTGACAGTACTCCCTCCAGAACTGTGTCCCAGTTGAACTCCTTGTATTTCATGAAGCAAATAGGAAACTCCCAGTGAAGCAGCAAGAAACACCAGGAAAAGTGGAGGATGACCAAATGGCCTCACAGTCCACACGGGGAAACACTTAGACCCCAGTGGCCACAGTTGACCTACAAAGAGAGAATTCAGCACTGCTGCCTCATGTTCACTGGAAAATCAGAAACCATGTCCTCCAGGCTACATAGATGCAGACCAAGCTTTGATGGTCTCACTACAAAGGAAGATAAAGCTCCTGACAACAACATATATTTCAAGGGTCCAACCTCAGAGGCAGTTTCCCAAGAAGTCTTTAGGCCAGCAGAGCTCCATGTTTGTGGAGTGTTTACCCTGTCCCTTACTTATGGAAACTCCTCTACCACCTCCAAGGTTGTGAACTCCTGAGCATTTTCCATTGTATATATGTATTCACAGATTTTCTAACTCTTTTCTTCAAATTGTGTCTTACTCGGGGCAAAGGTAATGTCAAGGCATTGTTCTTGATGAGAGTGGGAAGATTTTTGGGTAGCACAGAATTGCATACACATTGGATTCATTTTCCTATTTTCCATTCAAAATACTGAATCCCTGACACTAACCCATACCCTCCTGGACTCTGATTACCAATCCTGATATGATGGAGGAAAATAACCCAAACAGAATAGCAATACATGCAGTTCAGAGGAGGCATGGTGTCTAATTGGACTTTCCTTTGGCATTATAAAGGCTAGGTGTTATAAATCTAGTCCAATTTAAGAGAAGTAGTTCTCCATTTGTTTGTAAAGTTAACCAATATGTGAATTCCTGTCTCCCGTTCTCTGTAGACTGTTCAGCACACGTATATTTACGTGCACATATAGAATCCTACCTGGTATCCCATGTACATTCTTGTGAGGTGGCTGACATGGCAGATACAAATTGTGAGAAGAGATCACTCCTCCTAAATGCTGTTGGAACTGAAAATTCAACCTATGGGTGAGCTTTCTACTTGAACAACATGATACATAAATCCATGTTCAGTAAATTAAATATTTTTGGATCTGTGGATGATGTATATTTCATGATGAATTTTGATTGGCATATATATTTCTACTTTTTAAAGTCTCTGTGTGTTTGTATGTTTGAATGTATATATATATATATATATATATATATATATATATATATATATATATATACATATACATATACACACACACACACACACACACACACACACTCTCTCCAGATTTTTCAAAGTATGAAATATATGTGTCTTATTATACACTCCCTAAATTCATTCATGTTCATGTATGTGGATTTATAATCATCTTTTCAAAAGATTATTCTCAGAAATATTCATCCACCTGAAATACACATTTGTTTCCTAGTGAATGGTGCTTAGAAATCCTAATATTTCTACTGTAACTGACCGAGTTTCGCATCAATGCAAGCAGATTCCTATGATACATGATGTGTATTTTGACGTTTCTTTTTTTTCGACACTGGTACATCACTATTTCTTCAGTTGATGCACATCATAAGATATATATTTCATCCACAATTTTCACAAATTTCCAGGCATTTGGTTCACTTTCAATCACTTCCTGCTTCAGAACACATGTACTCCGGTATATTTCTGGACTGGTCTTTTCATGAGACTTCTTTCCAAACACATTATTTTTGATTTCCATAATCACTTTTCAAGCAAATCTCACACAGCCTTCATGGTAAACCATAACCCTAATATAATCATTAGATATATAACTGGTTGGAATGAATGATTGTGTATCAATATTAGATTTCCTATATATTTTCAGGTATCAGTTCAATCCATTATGTAAATCGGAACCAGTTCTATTATTTATTCACAGTATGGTCTATTCATGCATTATCTCTATATTCATAGACACAGGGTACACCTATTGGTGCCCCCAAATACTAATCAATACGTCTTCAAGATATTGCTCCCAGAAATGGTGGAAGAAATACTCATGTCACCTGATCTACATATACATTTTATCACAGTGATATTCTGGACACATAATGCAAAGTTCACACTTATGATTGTACCAAAGTCTAAATGGAAAGTGAGCATGTATTACTAAAAACATCCTTGTCCAGATGCCTGATGCTCTCAAATGTCAATCCTATCGGTGACTACACAGTTGCTTCGTCCTAAGATTACATATTCAAACTCAACCCTGTTGAAAATATCTAATCCTATCACTCACTTTATACTTTGACTGATTTCCCAATGTCTCTATTGATATCTGCTTTCCTACATAATTTCCCATATTCATTATTGTGACTGACTCTTCACATGTGCTGACATTTACATCTACTCTCTAACTGACACCCTACTGCTAAAGAACTTTTGGTCCAAATGTTATACTCACTCTTCTTCCTAAACCTACTGACTCTCTTCCTAATCCTACCTACTATCCCTTTTTGACTGGATGTTCTCTTCCACATTCAATCATCCAAGGTACAAGGTCTTATGCCATTGTATATCAATTTATCTGAGACAGCTGTGCAGAATGTAATTCAAAGCTAAGTATCCCAGTCAAGGGCCCAATGCCCTTCTGGGCTTCAAAGCTTACTTAGATTTCTGTTTTCATACATATACTTCACCTATATATTATTATAAATATCGCAGGTTCCCAATACCATTCTTCATCCAGTAGAATGATTCCTAACCCAAATCCAACATGTTCTTACCCCTAACCATACACTGTTCCCTCAATCCAACTTTACAGAAGAGCAGGGACAGAGTTGGTCTTACAATAGAGGAATGTAGGGGATCTTCCACGTGCTGAGAACTCAAAGGTCCATGCAGAAATGATGCCTGGAGAAGATGTAGGCAGCTCTGAAGGACATGAGAGAGCAAAAGTCATCTTCCATGGCAAACAACCTGGTCAGGATGAAGGGTTGTGTCTGAATGAGCCGCACTCTTCTTAATGTAGACAAGATGGACCAAACCAGGCCTGTGTGGAAAGCTGTTCCTGGGTGCCTATGGAGGATATACCATTCTAACTTGTGAAAGTGTCACAGGAAGCAGGGGCAGCCTCCATCTCATAGGACCCTTGGAAGCAACTGTTAGGACAACTTGGTTGCTAAGGCAGTGACCTCATTCAGTTCCTGAAGGAAGTGACCTCACCTCACTTCTTTTGTGATGGAACTCTCTGAACTTGGCAACAAGGAAGCCAGGCACCCAGAGCCAGTTTCAGTCCCAGTCCCAGTGGGCTCACTTGTTTGCATTTACCAAGGACAGAGTCAGTCTTTCTTGGTACCTACTGATGTGAGGATGACCAAATGCCAGGAAAACTCTGAAGAGGGCACTTTTCCGAGAAAGCAGGTAGTGAGTGGCTCACGGGTGGCTCCTGACAACTTCATTGAGTAGGCCAAGGAGGCCAGATCTGAGAGAGGACGGGCCATTTAGGGGAACATTGTATGGCCCACCAGTCAGAAGACACTCCGGATAGTCACAGACCTACTTGGGGGAAGGAGGTGCCTTAGTGGGTGTGGGTGTGAGTTTATGGTTTTGTCTCATGTTCTGAGAATAGGTAGGAAAGGCAGTTTGTTTGGTTTGGAGTGGACTGTTTCTAGTAAGTCGTTGGACAAGGCGAGTGTTTCTATGTCTGTGTATCCCACGGTATCCCTGGTTGTAGACATTGGAAAAGAGAATGAATCAATGGATGCATCCTGTCTAGTAGAAAACTTTCCAGCATTCATCCTTTCCAATTTATGAATGGACTGGGGCTTGCCTTATCTATGGGCAACACCTACTATCTTGCTAAGTTCCTGTTTTCTTCCTGAATTCTGGCCACTCTCCAGAATAGGCTCATGGTTTTGTGTCCAAGATATGTACCACCTCCCAGCTCTATGACATGGCCATGCACTGGATAACTGAAGGGAATGGCAAGCATCTCAGAAAACTCAGATATCAGTGTGACCAGTAAAGTGTCAGTGGAGAAACCCTGCTTTGGGCCTTTTGCTTACCTATTGTTCTGTTGCCCTGAGTGTCAGGAAGGTCTTTGCCTCAGGCCACCCCTTTGTGAAGCCTGAAGTAAACAGTTTTCAAATGGAAATGAAGGGGCATCACCTGTGGCTTTTGGCTTAATTCCTGTGCAAAGGGATGTGTGTGAATCAGCCTCTTGGCCCTGTGTGAGGCTGTGGCTTAGAGTCTCAGCACCTGATGGATTAAAGAAAGATCCCATGTGTGCATCCAAAGCCAAAATGGCAAAAAGAGCAGTCATTGTGGATGAAGTCTCTCGCTTTCCTCTGGAAAGTTCCTGACCTCCATCAAGTGAGAATAGGGATCCTTTGGGTCAAATGAGTTCTTCAAAGCCCTGCAGAGGCTAGCCCATAGGTTCTTGGGTTTTCTCATGTCTCCAATTCACACAAAGAATCTATACCCGAAAGTCAGTAGGCCTCAAATTGGAGAAGCAGAGCAGTATTAATGGCAGGCCTATTTGATCAATCCTGGGTCACAGGAAGAGTGTCCAGGCCACCCAGACATTAGGCAAATGAGGGGCAAGGGAGCTTATTCTAGACGCTGTCTTGGGCTGCCCCCTCATGGAAACCTCCAGCAAGAGGTTATGATGAGTGCCTATATGGAAGAAGATGAGGGCCATGTGGCAGTGTTTTGGTTTGAATTGTGGTCATTTCTGTGGCGGTTGGAAGGGATGACTTGGTCCACCTGGTCTTGAACTCTGGCGTGATTCCCCTCAGAGACTGAGTTCTGGAACTGAACTCAGAGAAGAATTGCCATGAATTGTGTTGGGATTTTAGGAGGCCACGCATGAGAGTTGCCCTTGGAAACTGAGATCTAGGCCCAGGGTGGCTTTCCACAGAGCACTGGGAATCTCAGCCAGGATATCACATGATTTTATTCTTAAAGACCTGGCAGCCATAATTGAGAGTCAAAACACACATGGACCTCACGTTGTAGACCTCAATGGGCCTGGCTTGATGTGACCTTTTGGCCACTCTTGGGAAGCCTTGCCTCTGAGTGTTTCTCCAGAGTTTTCATTGAAATGAGATTCCTCACCATTTAGTGGTTCCTGAATGAATAGAAACCCACAGTGCCTCCAAGTTCATCCTTGAAAAATGGCTTGATAAATACCATGAAATTTTTGAAATTCCCATGACCAGGTGTGGCACTGGAGAACCTTTGGATGTCCTGTTGCTGATCATGAGTGTAGCAGACAGTGCCTTGATTGACTGGGTTTCATGAAAATGGTGTAGAACAGAGATGCCAGTAAGTTGGAGCCTGCGGATTAGTGGGCCTAGAGCAGTGGTGTGCAGGTGTGTGATAAAACATCTGTGGTGGGGCCATGTGGATCTGCCATTGGCTTCCACATGGCTTGTGACTGACACGGTGAAGCCAGCAGACCCTTATATGTAAAGGCATCTTGTTATATGGAGAGGTTTCCGGGCAATGTTCAGAAACAGGTTGCTATGGTCAAGGGGGCAAGCTCTGTGGGATAGAAGCCTGGTTGGTGCATTGTCCTCGGACCCTGAGTCAGCACACGTGACAGTACTCCCTCCAGAACTGTGTCCCAGTTGAACTCCTTGTATTTCATGAAGCAAATAGGAAACTCCCAGTGAAGCAGCAAGAAACACCAGGAAAAGTGGAGGATGACCAAATGGCCTCACAGTCCACACGGGGAAACACTTAGACCCCAGTGGCCACAGTTGACCTACAAAGAGAGAATTCAGCACTGCTGCCTCATGTTCACTGGAAAATCAGAAACCATGTCCTCCAGGCTACATAGATGCAGACCAAGCTTTGATGGTCTCACTACAAAGGAAGATAAAGCTCCTGACAACAACATATATTTCAAGGGTCCAACCTCAGAGGCAGTTTCCCAAGAAGTCTTTAGGCCAGCAGAGCTCCATGTTTGTGGAGTGTTTACCCTGTCCCTTACTTATGGAAACTCCTCTACCACCTCCAAGGTTGTGAACTCCTGAGCATTTTCCATTGTATATATGTATTCACAGATTTTCTAACTCTTTTCTTCAAATTGTGTCTTACTCGGGGCAAAGGTAATGTCAAGGCATTGTTCTTGATGAGAGTGGGAAGATTTTTGGGTAGCACAGAATTGCATACACATTGGATTCATTTTCCTATTTTCCATTCAAAATACTGAATCCCTGACACTAACCCATACCCTCCTAGACTCTGATTACCAATCCTGATATGATGGAGGAAAATAACCCAAACAGAATAGCAATACATGCAGTTCAGAGGAGGCATGGTGTCTAATTGGACTTTCCTTTGGCATTATAAAGGCTAGGTGTTATAAATCTAGTCCAATTTAAGAGAAGTAGTTCTCCATTTGTTTGTAAAGTTAACCAATATGTGAATTCCTGTCTCCCTTTCTCTGTAGACTGTTCAGCACATGTATATTTACATGCACATATAGAATCCTACCTGGTATCCCATGTACATTCTTGTGAGGTGGCTGACATGGCAGATACAAATTGTGAGAAGAGATCACTCCTCCTAAATGCTGTTGGAACTGAAAATTCAACCTATGGGTGAGCTTTCTACTTGAACAACATGATACATAAATCCATGTTCAGTAAATTAAATATTTTTGGATCTGTGGATGATGTATATTTCATGATGAATTTTGATTGGCATATATATTTCTACTTTTTAAAGTCTCTGTGTGTTTGTATGTTTGAATGTATATATATATATACACACACACACACACACACACACACACTCTCTCCAGATTTTTCAAAGTATGAAATATATGTGTCTTATTATACACTCCCTAAATTCATTCATGTTCATGTATGTGGATTTATAATCATCTTTTCAAAAGATTATTCTCAGAAATATTCATCCACCTGAAATACACATTTGTTTCCTAGTGAATGGTGCTTAGAAATCCTAATATTTCTACCGTAACTGACCGAGTTTCGCATCAATGCAAGTAGATTCCTATGATACATGATGTGTATTTTGACGTTTCTTTTTTTTCGACACTGGTACATCACTATTTCTTCAGTTGATGCACATCATAAGATATATATTTCATCCACAATTTTCACAAATTTCCAGGCATTTGGTTCACTTTCAATCACTTCCTGCTTCAGAACACATGTACTCCTGTATATTTCTGGACTGGACTTTTCATGAGACTTCTTTCCAAACACATTATTTTTGATTTCCATAATCACTTTTCAAGCAAATCTCACACAGCCTTCATGGTAAACCATAACCCTAATATAATCATTAGATATATAACTGGTTGGAATGAATGATTGTGTATCAATATTAGATTTCCTATATATTTTCAGGTATCAGTTCAATCCATTATGTAAATCGGAACCAGTTCTATTATTTATTCACAGTATGGTCTATTCATGCATTATCTCTATATTCATAGACACAGGGTACACCTATTGGTGCCCCCAAATACTAATCAATACGTCTTCAAGATATTGCTCCCAGAAATGGTGGAAGAAATACTCATGTCACCTGATCTACATATACATTTTATCACAGTGATATTCTGGACACATAATGCAAAGTTCACACTTATGATTGTACCAAAGTCTAAATGGAAAGTGAGCATGTATTACTAAAAACATCCTTGTCCAGATGCCTGATGCTCTCAAATGTCAATCCTATCGGTGACTACACAGTTGCTTCGTCCTAAGATTACATATTCAAACTCAACCCTGTTGAAAATATCTAATCCTATCACTCACTTTATACTTTGACTGATTTCCCAATGTCTCTATTGATATCTGCTTTCCTACATAATTTCCCATATTCATTATTGTGACTGACTCTTCACATGTGCTGACATTTACATCTACTCTCTAACTGACACCCTACTGCTAAAGAACTTTTGGTCCAAATGTTATACTCACTCTTCTTCCTAAACCTACTGACTCTCTTCCTAATCCTACCTACTATCCCTTTTTGACTGGATGTTCTCTTCCACACTCAATCATCCAAGGTACAAGGTCTTATGCCATTGTATATCAATTTATCTGAGACAGCTGTGCAGAATGTAATTCAAAGCTAAGTATCCCAGTCAAGGGCCCAATGCCCTTCTGGGCTTCAAAGCTTACTTAGATTTCTGTTTTCATACATATACTTCACCTATATATTATTATAAATATCGCAGGTTCCCAATACCATTCTTCATCCAGTAGAATTATTCCTAACCCAAATCCAACATGTTCTTACCCCTAACCATACACTGTTCCCTCAATCCAACTTTACAGAAGAGCAGGGACAGAGTTGGTCTTACAATAGAGGAATGTAGGGGATCTTCCACGTGCTGAGAACTCAAAGGTCCATGCAGAAATGATGCCTGGAGAAGATGTAGGCAGCTCTGAAGGACATGAGAGAGCAAAAGTCATCTTCCATGGCAAACAACCTGGTCAGGATGAAGGGTTGTGTCTGAATGAGCCACACTCTTCTTAATGTAGACAAGATGGACCAAACCAGGCCTGTGTGGAAAGCTGTTCCTGGGTGCCTATGGAGGATATACCATTCTAACTTGTGAAAGTGTCACAGGAAACAGGGGCAGCCTCCATCTCATAGGACCCTTGGAAGCAACTGTTAGGACAATTTGGTTGCTAAGGCAGTGACCTCATTCAGTTCCTGAAGGAAGTGACCTCACCTCACTTCTTTTGTGATGGAACTCTCTGAACTTGGCAACAAGGAAGCCAGGCACCCAGAGCCAGTTTCAGTCCCAGTCCCAGTGGGCTCACTTGTTTGCATTTACCAAGGACAGAGTCAGTCTTTCTTGGTACCTACTGATGTGAGGATGACCAAATGCCAGGAAAACTCTGAAGAGGGCACTTTTCTGAGAAAGCAGGTAGTGAGTGGCTCACGGGTGGCTCCTGACAACTTCATTGAGTAGGCCAAGGAGGCCAGATCTGAGAGAGGACGGGCCATTTAGGGGAACATTGTATGGCCCACCAGTCAGAAGACACTCCGGATAGTCACAGACCTACTTGGGGGAAGGAGGTGCCTTAGTGGGTGTGGGTGTGAGTTTATGGTTTTGTCTCATGTTCTGAGAATAGGTAGGAAAGGCAGTTTGTTTGGTTTGGAGTGGACTGTTTCTAGTAAGTCGTTGGACAAGGCGAGTGTTTCTATGTCTGTGTATCCCACTGTATCCCTGGTTGTAGACATTGGAAAAGAGAATGAATCAATGGATGCATCCTGTCTAGTAGAAAACTTTCCAGCATTCATCCTTTCCAATTTATGAATGGACTGGGGCTTGCCTTATCTATGGGCAACACCTACTATCTTGCTAAGTTCCTGTTTTCTTCCTGAATTCTGGCCACTCTCCAGAATAGGCTCATGGTTTTGTGTCCAAGATATGTACCACCTCCCAGCTCTATGACATGGCCATGCACTGGATAACTGAAGGGAATGGCAAGCATCTCAGAAAACTCAGATATCAGTGTGACCAGTAAAGTGTCAGTGGAGAAACCCTGCTTTGGGCCTTTTGCTTACCTATTGTTCTGTTGCCCTGAGTGTCAGGAAGGTCTTTGCCTCAGGCCACCCCTTTGTGAAGCCTGAAGTAAACAGTTTTCAAATGGAAATGAAGGGGCATCACCTGTGGCTTTTGGCTTAATTCCTGTGCAAAGGGATGTGTGTGAATCAGCCTCTTGGCCCTGTGTGAGGCTGTGGCTTAGAGTCTCAGCACCTGATGGATTAAAGAAAGATCCCATGTGTGCATCCAAAGCCAAAATGGCAAAAAGAGCAGTCATTGTGGATGAAGTCTCTCGCTTTCCTCTGGAAAGTTCCTGACCTCCATCAAGTGAGAATAGGGATCCTTTGGGTCAAATGAGTTCTTCAAAGCCCTGCAGAGGCTAGCCCATAGGTTCTTGGGTTTTCTCATGTCTCCAATTCACACAAAGAATCTATACCCGAAAGTCAGTAGGCCTCAAATTGGAGAAGCAGAGCAGTATTAATGGCAGGCCTATTTGATCAATCCTGGGTCACAGGAAGAGTGTCCAGGCCACCCAGACATTAGGCAAATGAGGGGCAAGGGAGCTTATTCTAGACGCTGTCTTGGGCTGCCCCCTCATGGAAACCTCCAGCAAGAGGTTATGATGAGTGCCTATATGGAAGAAGATGAGGGCCATGTGGCAGTGTTTTGGTTTGAATTGTGGTCATTTCTGTGGCGGTTGGCAGGGATGACTTGGTCCACCTGGTCTTGAACTCTGGCGTGATTCCCCTCAGAGACTGAGTTCTGGAACTGAACTCAGAGAAGAATTGCCATGAATTGTGTTGGGATTTTAGGAGGCCACGCATGAGAGTTGCCCTTGGAAACTGAGATCTAGGCCCAGGGTGGCTTTCCACAGAGCACTGGGAATCTCAGCCAGGATATCACATGATTTTATTCTTAAAGACCTGGCAGCCATAATTGAGAGTCAAAACACACATGGACCTCACATTGTAGACCTCAATGGGCCTGGCTTGATGTGACCTTTTGGCCACTCTTGGGAAGCCTTGCCTCTGAGTGTTTCTCCAGAGCTTTCATTGAAATGAGATTCCTCACCATTTAGTGGTTCCTGAATGAATAGAAACCCACAGTGCCTCCAAGTTCATCCTTGAAAAATGGCTTGATAAATACCATGAAATTTTTGAAATTCCCATGACCAGGTGTGGCACTGGAGAACCTTTGGATGTCCTGTTGCTGATCATGAGTGTACCAGACAGTGCCTTGATTGACTGGGTTTCATGAAAATGGTGTAGAACAGAGATGCCAGTAAGTTGGAGCCTGCGGATTAGTGGGCCTAGAGCAGTGGTGTGCAGGTGTGTGATAAAACATCTGTGGTGGGGCCATGTGGATCTGCCATTGGCTTCCACATGGCTTGTGACTGACACGGTGAAGCCAGCAGACCCTTATATGTAAAGGCATCTTGTTATATGGAGAGGTTTCCGGGCAATGTTCAGAAACAGGTTGCTATGGTCAAGGGGGCAAGCTCTGTGGGATAGAAGCCTGGTTGGTGCATTGTCCTCGGACCCTGAGTCAGCACACGTGACAGTACTCCCTCCAGAACTGTGTCCCAGTTGAACTCCTTGTATTTCATGAAGCAAATAGGAAACTCCCAGTGAAGCAGCAAGAAACACCAGGAAAAGTGGAGGATGACCAAATGGCCTCACAGTCCACACGGGGAAACACTTAGACCCCAGTGGCCACAGTTGACCTACAAAGAGAGAATTCAGCACTGCTGCCTCATGTTCACTGGAAAATCAGAAACCATGTCCTCCAGGCTACATAGATGCAGACCAAGCTTTGATGGTCTCACTACAAAGGAAGATAAAGCTCCTGACAACAACATATATTTCAAGGGTCCAACCTCAGAGGCAGTTTCCCAAGAAGTCTTTAGGCCAGCAGAGCTCCATGTTTGTGGAGTGTTTACCCTGTCCCTTACTTATGGAAACTCCTCTACCACCTCCAAGGTTGTGAACTCCTGAGCATTTTCCATTGTATATATGTATTCACAGATTTTCTAACTCTTTTCTTCAAATTGTGTCTTACTCGGGGCAAAGGTAATGTCAAGGCATTGTTCTTGATGAGAGTGGGAAGATTTTTGGGTAGCACAGAATTGCATACACATTGGATTCATTTTCCTATTTTCCATTCAAAATACTGAATCCCTGACACTAACCCATACCCTCCTGGACTCTGATTACCAATCCTGATATGATGGAGGAAAATAACCCAAACAGAATAGCAATACATGCAGTTCAGAGGAGGCATGGTGTCTAATTGGACTTTCCTTTGGCATTATAAAGGCTAGGTGTTATAAATCTAGTCCAATTTAAGAGAAGTAGTTCTCCATTTGTTTGTAAAGTTAACCAATATGTGAATTCCTGTCTCCCTTTCTCTGTAGACTGTTCAGCACACGTATATTTACGTGCACATATAGAATCCTACCTGGTATCCCATGTACATTCTTGTGAGGTGGCTGACATGGCAGATACAAATTGTGAGAAGAGATCACTCCTCCTAAATGCTGTTGGAACTGAAAATTCAACCTATGGGTGAGCTTTCTACTTGAACAACATGATACATAAATCCATGTTCAGTAAATTAAATATTTTTGGATCTGTGGATGATGTATATTTCATGATGAATTTTGATTGGCATATATATTTCTACTTTTTAAAGTCTCTGTGTGTTTGTATGTTTGAATGTATATATATATATATATATATATATATATATATATATATATATATATATACATATACATACACACACACACACACACACACACACACTCTCTCCAGATTTTTCAAAGTATGAAATATATGTGTCTTATTATACACTCCCTAAATTCATTCATGTTCATGTAGGTGGATTTATAATCATCTTTTCAAAAGATTATTCTCAGAAATATTCATCCACCTGAAATACACATTTGTTTCCTAGTGAATGGTGCTTAGAAATCCTAATATTTCTACTGTAACTGACCGAGTTTCGCATCAATGCAAGCAGATTCCTATGATACATGATGTGTATTTTGACGTTTCTTTTTTTTCGACACTGGTACATCACTATTTCTTCAGTTGATGCACATCATAAGATATATATTTCATCCACAATTTTCACAAATTTCCAGGCATTTGGTTCACTTTCAATCACTTCCTGCTTCAGAACACATGTACTCCTGTATATTTCTGGACTGGTCTTTTCATGAGACTTCTTTCCAAACACATTATTTTTGATTTCCATAATCACTTTTCAAGCAAATCTCACACAGCCTTCATGGTAAACCATAACCCTAATATAATCATTAGATATATAACTGGTTGGAATGAATGATTGTGTATCAATATTAGATTTCCTATATATTTTCAGGTATCAGTTCAATCCATTATGTAAATCGGAACCAGTTCTATTATTTATTCACAGTATGGTCTATTCATGCATTATCTCTATATTCATAGACACAGGGTACACCTATTGGTGCCCCCAAATACTAATCAATACGTCTTCAAGATATTGCTCCCAGAAACGGTGGAAGAAATACTCATGTCACCTGATCTACATATACATTTTATCACAGTGATATTCTGGACACATAATGCAAAGTTCACACTTATGATTGTACCAAAGTCTAAATGGAAAGTGAGCATGTATTACTAAAAACATCCTTGTCCAGATGCCTGATGCTCTCAAATGTCAATCCTATCGGTGACTACACAGTTGCTTCGTCCTAAGATTACATATTCAAACTCAACCCTGTTGAAAATATCTAATCCTATCACTCACTTTATACTTTGACTGATTTCCCAATGTCTCTATTGATATCTGCTTTCCTACATAATTTCCCATATTCATTATTGTGACTGACTCTTCACATGTGCTGACATTTACATCTACTCTCTAACTGACACCCTACTGCTAAAGAACTTTTGGTCCAAATGTTATACTCACTCTTCTTCCTAAACCTACTGACTCTCTTCCTAATCCTACCTACTATCCCTTTTTGACTGGATGTTCTCTTCCACACTCAATCATCCAAGGTACAAGGTCTTATGCCATTGTATATCAATTTATCTGAGACAGCTGTGCAGAATGTAATTCAAAGCTAAGTATCCCAGTCAAGGGCCCAATGCCCTTCTGGGCTTCAAAGCTTACTTAGATTTCTGTTTTCATACATATACTTCACCTATATATTATTATAAATATCGCAGGTTCCCAATACCATTCTTCATCCAGTAGAATTATTCCTAACCCAAATCCAACATGTTCTTACCCCTAACCATACACTGTTCCCTCAATCCAACTTTACAGAAGAGCAGGGACAGAGTTGGTCTTACAATAGAGGAATGTAGGGGATCTTCCACGTGCTGAGAACTCAAAGGTCCATGCAGAAATGATGCCTGGAGAAGATGTAGGCAGCTCTGAAGGACATGAGAGAGCAAAAGTCATCTTCCATGGCAAACAACCTGGTCAGGATGAAGGGTTGTGTCTGAATGAGCCACACTCTTCTTAATGTAGACAAGATGGACCAAACCAGGCCTGTGTGGAAAGCTGTTCCTGGGTGCCTATGGAGGATATACCATTCTAACTTGTGAAAGTGTCACAGGAAACAGGGGCAGCCTCCATCTCATAGGACCCTTGGAAGCAACTGTTAGGACAATTTGGTTGCTAAGGCAGTGACCTCATTCAGTTCCTGAAGGAAGTGACCTCACCTCACTTCTTTTGTGATGGAACTCTCTGAACTTGGCAACAAGGAAGCCAGGCACCCAGAGCCAGTTTCAGTCCCAGTCCCAGTGGGCTCACTTGTTTGCATTTACCAAGGACAGAGTCAGTCTTTCTTGGTACCTACTGATGTGAGGATGACCAAATGCCAGGAAAACTCTGAAGAGGGCACTTTTCTGAGAAAGCAGGTAGTGAGTGGCTCACGGGTGGCTCCTGACAACTTCATTGAGTAGGCCAAGGAGGCCAGATCTGAGAGAGGACGGGCCATTTAGGGGAACATTGTATGGCCCACCAGTCAGAAGACACTCCGGATAGTCACAGACCTACTTGGGGGAAGGAGGTGCCTTAGTGGGTGTGGGTGTGAGTTTATGGTTTTGTCTCATGTTCTGAGAATAGGTAGGAAAGGCAGTTTGTTTGGTTTGGAGTGGACTGTTTCTAGTAAGTCGTTGGACAAGGCGAGTGTTTCTATGTCTGTGTATCCCACTGTATCCCTGGTTGTAGACATTGGAAAAGAGAATGAATCAATGGATGCATCCTGTCTAGTAGAAAACTTTCCAGCATTCATCCTTTCCAATTTATGAATGGACTGGGGCTTGCCTTATCTATGGGCAACACCTACTATCTTGCTAAGTTCCTGTTTTCTTCCTGAATTCTGGCCACTCTCCAGAATAGGCTCATGGTTTTGTGTCCAAGATATGTACCACCTCCCAGCTCTATGACATGGCCATGCACTGGATAACTGAAGGGAATGGCAAGCATCTCAGAAAACTCAGATATCAGTGTGACCAGTAAAGTGTCAGTGGAGAAACCCTGCTTTGGGCCTTTTGCTTACCTATTGTTCTGTTGCCCTGAGTGTCAGGAAGGTCTTTGCCTCAGGCCACCCCTTTGTGAAGCCTGAAGTAAACAGTTTTCAAATGGAAATGAAGGGGCATCACCTGTGGCTTTTGGCTTAATTCCTGTGCAAAGGGATGTGTGTGAATCAGCCTCTTGGCCCTGTGTGAGGCTGTGGCTTAGAGTCTCAGCACCTGATGGATTAAAGAAAGATCCCATGTGTGCATCCAAAGCCAAAATGGCAAAAAGAGCAGTCATTGTGGATGAAGTCTCTCGCTTTCCTCTGGAAAGTTCCTGACCTCCATCAAGTGAGAATAGGGATCCTTTGGGTCAAATGAGTTCTTCAAAGCCCTGCAGAGGCTAGCCCATAGGTTCTTGGGTTTTCTCATGTCTCCAATTCACACAAAGAATCTATACCCGAAAGTCAGTAGGCCTCAAATTGGAGAAGCAGAGCAGTATTAATGGCAGGCCTATTTGATCAATCCTGGGTCACAGGAAGAGTGTCCAGGCCACCCAGACATTAGGCAAATGAGGGGCAAGGGAGCTTATTCTAGACGCTGTCTTGGGCTGCCCCCTCATGGAAACCTCCAGCAAGAGGTTATGATGAGTGCCTATATGGAAGAAGATGAGGGCCATGTGGCAGTGTTTTGGTTTGAATTGTGGTCATTTCTGTGGCGGTTGGCAGGGATGACTTGGTCCACCTGGTCTTGAACTCTGGCGTGATTCCCCTCAGAGACTGAGTTCTGGAACTGAACTCAGAGAAGAATTGCCATGAATTGTGTTGGGATTTTAGGAGGCCACGCATGAGAGTTGCCCTTGGAAACTGAGATCTAGGCCCAGGGTGGCTTTCCACAGAGCACTGGGAATCTCAGCCAGGATATCACATGATTTTATTCTTAAAGACCTGGCAGCCATAATTGAGAGTCAAAACACACATGGACCTCACATTGTAGACCTCAATGGGCCTGGCTTGATGTGACCTTTTGGCCACTCTTGGGAAGCCTTGCCTCTGAGTGTTTCTCCAGAGCTTTCATTGAAATGAGATTCCTCACCATTTAGTGGTTCCTGAATGAATAGAAACCCACAGTGCCTCCAAGTTCATCCTTGAAAAATGGCTTGATAAATACCATGAAATTTTTGAAATTCCCATGACCAGGTGTGGCACTGGAGAACCTTTGGATGTCCTGTTGCTGATCATGAGTGTACCAGACAGTGCCTTGATTGACTGGGTTTCATGAAAATGGTGTAGAACAGAGATGCCAGTAAGTTGGAGCCTGCGGATTAGTGGGCCTAGAGCAGTGGTGTGCAGGTGTGTGATAAAACATCTGTGGTGGGGCCATGTGGATCTGCCATTGGCTTCCACATGGCTTGTGACTGACACGGTGAAGCCAGCAGACCCTTATATGTAAAGGCATCTTGTTATATGGAGAGGTTTCCGGGCAATGTTCAGAAACAGGTTGCTATGGTCAAGGGGGCAAGCTCTGTGGGATAGAAGCCTGGTTGGTGCATTGTCCTCGGACCCTGAGTCAGCACACGTGACAGTACTCCCTCCAGAACTGTGTCCCAGTTGAACTCCTTGTATTTCATGAAGCAAATAGGAAACTCCCAGTGAAGCAGCAAGAAACACCAGGAAAAGTGGAGGATGACCAAATGGCCTCACAGTCCACACGGGGAAACACTTAGACCCCAGTGGCCACAGTTGACCTACAAAGAGAGAATTCAGCACTGCTGCCTCATGTTCACTGGAAAATCAGAAACCATGTCCTCCAGGCTACATAGATGCAGACCAAGCTTTGATGGTCTCACTACAAAGGAAGATAAAGCTCCTGACAACAACATATATTTCAAGGGTCCAACCTCAGAGGCAGTTTCCCAAGAAGTCTTTAGGCCAGCAGAGCTCCATGTTTGTGGAGTGTTTACCCTGTCCCTTACTTATGGAAACTCCTCTACCACCTCCAAGGTTGTGAACTCCTGAGCATTTTCCATTGTATATATGTATTCACAGATTTTCTAACTCTTTTCTTCAAATTGTGTCTTACTCGGGGCAAAGGTAATGTCAAGGCATTGTTCTTGATGAGAGTGGGAAGATTTTTGGGTAGCACAGAATTGCATACACATTGGATTCATTTTCCTATTTTCCATTCAAAATACTGAATCCCTGACACTAACCCATACCCTCCTGGACTCTGATTACCAATCCTGATATGATGGAGGAAAATAACCCAAACAGAATAGCAATACATGCAGTTCAGAGGAGGCATGGTGTCTAATTGGACTTTCCTTTGGCATTATAAAGGCTAGGTGTTATAAATCTAGTCCAATTTAAGAGAAGTAGTTCTCCATTTGTTTGTAAAGTTAACCAATATGTGAATTCCTGTCTCCCTTTCTCTGTAGACTGTTCAGCACACGTATATTTACGTGCACATATAGAATCCTACCTGGTATCCCATGTACATTCTTGTGAGGTGGCTGACATGGCAGATACAAATTGTGAGAAGAGATCACTCCTCCTAAATGCTGTTGGAACTGAAAATTCAACCTATGGGTGAGCTTTCTACTTGAACAACATGATACATAAATCCATGTTCAGTAAATTAAATATTTTTGGATCTGTGGATGATGTATATTTCATGATGAATTTTGATTGGCATATATATTTCTACTTTTTAAAGTCTCTGTGTGTTTGTATGTTTGAATGTATATATATATATATATATATATATATATATATATATACATATACATACACACACACACACACACACACACACACACACTCTCTCCAGATTTTTCAAAGTATGAAATATATGTGTCTTATTATACACTCCCTAAATTCATTCATGTTCATGTAGGTGGATTTATAATCATCTTTTCAAAAGATTATTCTCAGAAATATTCATCCACCTGAAATACACATTTGTTTCCTAGTGAATGGTGCTTAGAAATCCTAATATTTCTACTGTAACTGACCGAGTTTCGCATCAATGCAAGCAGATTCCTATGATACATGATGTGTATTTTGACGTTTCTTTTTTTTCGACACTGGTACATCACTATTTCTTCAGTTGATGCACATCATAAGATATATATTTCATCCACAATTTTCACAAATTTCCAGGCATTTGGTTCACTTTCAATCACTTCCTGCTTCAGAACACATGTACTCCTGTATATTTCTGGACTGGTCTTTTCATGAGACTTCTTTCCAAACACATTATTTTTGATTTCCATAATCACTTTTCAAGCAAATCTCACACAGCCTTCATGGTAAACCATAACCCTAATATAATCATTAGATATATAACTGGTTGGAATGAATGATTGTGTATCAATATTAGATTTCCTATATATTTTCAGGTATCAGTTCAATCCATTATGTAAATCGGAACCAGTTCTATTATTTATTCACAGTATGGTCTATTCATGCATTATCTCTATATTCATAGACACAGGGTACACCTATTGGTGCCCCCAAATACTAATCAATACGTCTTCAAGATATTGCTCCCAGAAACGGTGGAAGAAATACTCATGTCACCTGATCTACATATACATTTTATCACAGTGATATTCTGGACACATAATGCAAAGTTCACACTTATGATTGTACCAAAGTCTAAATGGAAAGTGAGCATGTATTACTAAAAACATCCTTGTCCAGATGCCTGATGCTCTCAAATGTCAATCCTATCGGTGACTACACAGTTGCTTCGTCCTAAGATTACATATTCAAACTCAACCCTGTTGAAAATATCTAATCCTATCACTCACTTTATACTTTGACTGATTTCCCAATGTCTCTATTGATATCTGCTTTCCTACATAATTTCCCATATTCATTATTGTGACTGACTCTTCACATGTGCTGACATTTACATCTACTCTCTAACTGACACCCTACTGCTAAAGAACTTTTGGTCCAAATGTTATACTCACTCTTCTTCCTAAACCTACTGACTCTCTTCCTAATCCTACCTACTATCCCTTTTTGACTGGATGTTCTCTTCCACATTCAATCATCCAAGGTACAAGGTCTTATGCCATTGTATATCAATTTATCTGAGACAGCTGTGCAGAATGTAATTCCAAGCTAAGTATCCCAGTCAAGGGCCCAATGCCCTTCTGGGCTTCAAAGCTTACTTAGATTTCTGTTTTCATACATATACTTCACCTATATATTATTATAAATATCGCAGGTTCCCAATACCATTCTTCATCCAGTAGAATGATTCCTAACCCAAATCCAACATGTTCTTACCCCTAACCATACACTGTTCCCTCAATCCAACTTTACAGAAGAGCAGGGACAGAGTTGGTCTTACAATAGAGGAATGTAGGGGATCTTCCACGTGCTGAGAACTCAAAGGTCCATGCAGAAATGATGCCTGGAGAAGATGTAGGCAGCTCTGAAGGACATGAGAGAGCAAAAGTCATCTTCCATGGCAAACAACCTGGTCAGGATGAAGGGTTGTGTCTGAATGAGCTGCACTCTTCTTAATGTAGACAAGATGGACCAAACCAGGCCTGTGTGGAAAGCTGTTCCTGGGTGCCTATGGAGGATATACCATTCTAACTTGTGAAAGTGTCACAGGAAGCAGGGGCAGCCTCCATCTCATAGGACCCTTGGAAGCAACTGTTAGGACAACTTGGTTGCTAAGGCAGTGACCTCATTCAGTTCCTGAAGGAAGTGACCTCACCTCACTTCTTTTGTGATGGAACTCTCTGAACTTGGCAACAAGGAAGCCAGGCACCCAGAGCCAGTTTCAGTCCCAGTCCCAGTGGGCTCACTTGTTTGCATTTACCAAGGACAGAGTCAGTCTTTCTTGGTACCTACTGATGTGAGGATGACCAAATGCCAGGAAAACTCTGAAGAGGGCACTTTTCCGAGAAAGCAGGTAGTGAGTGGCTCACGGGTGGCTCCTGACAACTTCATTGAGTAGGCCAAGGAGGCCAGATCTGAGAGAGGACGGGCCATTTAGGGGAACATTGTATGGCCCACCAGTCAGAAGACACTCCGGATAGTCACAGACCTACTTGGGGGAAGGAGGTGCCTTAGTGGGTGTGGGTGTGAGTTTATGGTTTTGTCTCATGTTCTGAGAATAGGTAGGAAAGGCAGTTTGTTTGGTTTGGAGTGGACTGTTTCTAGTAAGTCGTTGGACAAGGCGAGTGTTTCTATGTCTGTGTATCCCACGGTATCCCTGGTTGTAGACATTGGAAAAGAGAATGAATCAATGGATGCATCCTGTCTAGTAGAAAACTTTCCAGCATTCATCCTTTCCAATTTATGAATGGACTGGGGCTTGCCTTATCTATGGGCAACACCTACTATCTTGCTAAGTTCCTGTTTTCTTCCTGAATTCTGGCCACTCTCCAGAATAGGCTCATGGTTTTGTGTCCAAGATATGTACCACCTCCCAGCTCTATGACATGGCCATGCACTGGATAACTGAAGGGAATGGCAAGCATCTCAGAAAACTCAGATATCAGTGTGACCAGTAAAGTGTCAGTGGAGAAACCCTGCTTTGGGCCTTTTGCTTACCTATTGTTCTGTTGCCCTGAGTGTCAGGAAGGTCTTTGCCTCAGGCCACCCCTTTGTGAAGCCTGAAGTAAACAGTTTTCAAATGGAAATGAAGGGGCATCACCTGTGGCTTTTGGCTTAATTCCTGTGCAAAGGGATGTGTGTGAATCAGCCTCTTGGCCCTGTGTGAGGCTGTGGCTTAGAGTCTCAGCACCTGATGGATTAAAGAAAGATCCCATGTGTGCATCCAAAGCCAAAATGGCAAAAAGAGCAGTCATTGTGGATGAAGTCTCTCGCTTTCCTCTGGAAAGTTCCTGACCTCCATCAAGTGAGAATAGGGATCCTTTGGGTCAAATGAGTTCTTCAAAGCCCTGCAGAGGCTAGCCCATAGGTTCTTGGGTTTTCTCATGTCTCCAATTCACACAAAGAATCTACCCGAAAGTCAGTAGGCCTCAAATTGGAGAAGCAGAGCAGTATTAATGGCAGGCCTATTTGATCAATCCTGGGTCACAGGAAGAGTGTCCAGGCCACCCAGACATTAGGCAAATGAGGGGCAAGGGAGCTTATTCTAGACGCTGTCTTGGGCTGCCCCCTCATGGAAACCTCCAGCAAGAGGTTATGATGAGTGCCTATATGGAAGAAGATGAGGGCCATGTGGCAGTGTTTTGGTTTGAATTGTGGTCATTTCTGTGGCGGTTGGCAGGGATGACTTGGTCCACCTGGTCTTGAACTCTGGCGTGATTCCCCTCAGAGACTGAGTTCTGGAACTGAACTCAGAGAAGAATTGCCATGAATTGTGTTGGGATTTTAGGAGGCCACGCATGAGAGTTGCCCTTGGAAACTGAGATCTAGGCCCAGGGTGGCTTTCCACAGAGCACTGGGAATCTCAGCCAGGATATCACATGATTTTATTCTTAAAGACCTGGCAGCCATAATTGAGAGTCAAAACACACATGGACCTCACGTTGTAGACCTCAATGGGCCTGGCTTGATGTGACCTTTTGGCCACTCTTGGGAAGCCTTGCCTCTGAGTGTTTCTCCAGAGCTTTCATTGAAATGAGATTCCTCACCATTTAGTGGTTCCTGAATGAATAGAAACCCACAGTGCCTCCAAGTTCATCCTTGAAAAATGGCTTGATAAATACCATGAAATTTTTGAAATTCCCATGACCAGGTGTGGCACTGGAGAACCTTTGGATGTCCTGTTGCTGATCATGAGTGTACCAGACAGTGCCTTGATTGACTGGGTTTCATGAAAATGGTGTAGAACAGAGATGCCAGTAAGTTGGAGCCTGCGGATTAGTGGGCCTAGAGCAGTGGTGTGCAGGTGTGTGATAAAACATCTGTGGTGGGGCCATGTGGATCTGCCATTGGCTTCCACATGGCTTGTGACTGACACGGTGAAGCCAGCAGACCCTTATATGTAAAGGCATCTTGTTATATGGAGAGGTTTCCGGGCAATGTTCAGAAACAGGTTGCTATGGTCAAGGGGGCAAGCTCTGTGGGATAGAAGCCTGGTTGGTGCATTGTCCTCGGACCCTGAGTCAGCACACGTGACAGTACTCCCTCCAGAACTGTGTCCCAGTTGAACTCCTTGTATTTCATGAAGCAAATAGGAAACTCCCAGTGAAGCAGCAAGAAACACCAGGAAAAGTGGAGGATGACCAAATGGCCTCACAGTCCACACGGGGAAACACTTAGACCCCAGTGGCCACAGTTGACCTACAAAGAGAGAATTCAGCACTGCTGCCTCATGTTCACTGGAAAATCAGAAACCATGTCCTCCAGGCTACATAGATGCAGACCAAGCTTTGATGGTCTCACTACAAAGGAAGATAAAGCTCCTGACAACAACATATATTTCAAGGGTCCAACCTCAGAGGCAGTTTCCCAAGAAGTCTTTAGGCCAGCAGAGCTCCATGTTTGTGGAGTGTTTACCCTGTCCCTTACTTATGGAAACTCCTCTACCACCTCCAAGGTTGTGAACTCCTGAGCATTTTCCATTGTATATATGTATTCACAGATTTTCTAACTCTTTTCTTCAAATTGTGTCTTACTCGGGGCAAAGGTAATGTCAAGGCATTGTTCTTGATGAGAGTGGGAAGATTTTTGGGTAGCACAGAATTGCATACACATTGGATTCATTTTCCTATTTTCCATTCAAAATACTGAATCCCTGACACTAACCCATACCCTCCTGGACTCTGATTACCAATCCTGATATGATGGAGGAAAATAACCCAAACAGAATAGCAATACATGCAGTTCAGAGGAGGCATGGTGTCTAATTGGACTTTCCTTTGGCATTATAAAGGCTAGGTGTTATAAATCTAGTCCAATTTAAGAGAAGTAGTTCTCCATTTGTTTGTAAAGTTAACCAATATGTGAATTCCTGTCTCCCTTTCTCTGTAGACTGTTCAGCACACGTATATTTACGTGCACATATAGAATCCTACCTGGTATCCCATGTACATTCTTGTGAGGTGGCTGACATGGCAGATACAAATTGTGAGAAGAGATCACTCCTCCTAAATGCTGTTGGAACTGAAAATTCAACCTATGGGTGAGCTTTCTACTTGAACAACATGATACATAAATCCATGTTCAGTAAATTAAATATTTTTGGATCTGTGGATGATGTATATTTCATGATGAATTTTGATTGGCATATATATTTCTACTTTTTAAAGTCTCTGTGTGTTTGTATGTTTGAATGTATATATATATACACACACACACACACACACACACACACACACTCTCTCCAGATTTTTCAAAGTATGAAATATATGTGTCTTATTATACACTCCCTAAATTCATTCATGTTCATGTATGTGGATTTATAATCATCTTTTCAAAAGATTATTCTCAGAAATATTCATCCACCTGAAATACACATTTGTTTCCTAGTGAATGGTGCTTAGAAATCCTAATATTTCTACCGTAACTGACCGAGTTTCGCATCAATGCAAGCAGATTCCTATGATACATGATGTGTATTTTGACGTTTCTTTTTTTTCGACACTGGTACATCACTATTTCTTCAGTTGATGCACATCATAAGATATATATTTCATCCACAATTTTCACAAATTTCCAGGCATTTGGTTCACTTTCAATCACTTCCTGCTTCAGAACACATGTACTCCTGTATATTTCTGGACTGGTCTTTTCATGAGACTTCTTTCCAAACACATTATTTTTGATTTCCATAATCACTTTTCAAGCAAATCTCACACAGCCTTCATGGTAAACCATAACCCTAATATAATCATTAGATATATAACTGGTTGGAATGAATGATTGTGTATCAATATTAGATTTCCTATATATTTTCAGGTATCAGTTCAATCCATTATGTAAATCGGAACCAGTTCTATTATTTATTCACAGTATGGTCTATTCATGCATTATCTCTATATTCATAGACACAGGGTACACCTATTGGTGCCCCCAAATACTAATCAATACGTCTTCAAGATATTGCTCCCAGAAACGGTGGAAGAAATACTCATGTCACCTGATCTACATATACATTTTATCACAGTGATATTCTGGACACATAATGCAAAGTTCACACTTATGATTGTACCAAAGTCTAAATGGAAAGTGAGCATGTATTACTAAAAACATCCTTGTCCAGATGCCTGATGCTCTCAAATGTCAATCCTATCGGTGACTACACAGTTGCTTCGTCCTAAGATTACATATTCAAACTCAACCCTGTTGAAAATATCTAATCCTATCACTCACTTTATACTTTGACTGATTTCCCAATGTCTCTATTGATATCTGCTTTCCTACATAATTTCCCATATTCATTATTGTGACTGACTCTTCACATGTGCTGACATTTACATCTACTCTCTAACTGACACCCTACTGCTAAAGAACTTTTGGTCCAAATGTTATACTCACTCTTCTTCCTAAACCTACTGACTCTCTTCCTAATCCTACCTACTATCCCTTTTTGACTGGATGTTCTCTTCCACATTCAATCATCCAAGGTACAAGGTCTTATGCCATTGTATATCAATTTATCTGAGACAGCTGTGCAGAATGTAATTCAAAGCTAAGTATCCCAGTCAAGGGCCCAATGCCCTTCTGGGCTTCAAAGCTTACTTAGATTTCTGTTTTCATACATATACTTCACCTATATATTATTATAAATATCGCAGGTTCCCAATACCATTCTTCATCCAGTAGAATGATTCCTAACCCAAATCCAACATGTTCTTACCCCTAACCATACACTGTTCCCTCAATCCAACTTTACAGAAGAGCAGGGACAGAGTTGGTCTTACAATAGAGGAATGTAGGGGATCTTCCACGTGCTGAGAACTCAAAGGTCCATGCAGAAATGATGCCTGGAGAAGATGTAGGCAGCTCTGAAGGACATGAGAGAGCAAAAGTCATCTTCCATGGCAAACAACCTGGTCAGGATGAAGGGTTGTGTCTGAATGAGCCGCACTCTTCTTAATGTAGACAAGATGGACCAAACCAGGCCTGTGTGGAAAGCTGTTCCTGGGTGCCTATGGAGGATATACCATTCTAACTTGTGAAAGTGTCACAGGAAGCAGGGGCAGCCTCCATCTCATAGGACCCTTGGAAGCAACTGTTAGGACAACTTGGTTGCTAAGGCAGTGACCTCATTCAGTTCCTGAAGGAAGTGACCTCACCTCACTTCTTTTGTGATGGAACTCTCTGAACTTGGCAACAAGGAAGCCAGGCACCCAGAGCCAGTTTCAGTCCCAGTCCCAGTGGGCTCACTTGTTTGCATTTACCAAGGACAGAGTCAGTCTTTCTTGGTACCTACTGATGTGAGGATGACCAAATGCCAGGAAAACTCTGAAGAGGGCACTTTTCCGAGAAAGCAGGTAGTGAGTGGCTCACGGGTGGCTCCTGACAACTTCATTGAGTAGGCCAAGGAGGCCAGATCTGAGAGAGGACGGGCCATTTAGGGGAACATTGTATGGCCCACCAGTCAGAAGACACTCCGGATAGTCACAGACCTACTTGGGGGAAGGAGGTGCCTTAGTGGGTGTGGGTGTGAGTTTATGGTTTTGTCTCATGTTCTGAGAATAGGTAGGAAAGGCAGTTTGTTTGGTTTGGAGTGGACTGTTTCTAGTAAGTCGTTGGACAAGGCGAGTGTTTCTATGTCTGTGTATCCCACGGTATCCCTGGTTGTAGACATTGGAAAAGAGAATGAATCAATGGATGCATCCTGTCTAGTAGAAAACTTTCCAGCATTCATCCTTTCCAATTTATGAATGGACTGGGGCTTGCCTTATCTATGGGCAACACCTACTATCTTGCTAAGTTCCTGTTTTCTTCCTGAATTCTGGCCACTCTCCAGAATAGGCTCATGGTTTTGTGTCCAAGATATGTACCACCTCCCAGCTCTATGACATGGCCATGCACTGGATAACTGAAGGGAATGGCAAGCATCTCAGAAAACTCAGATATCAGTGTGACCAGTAAAGTGTCAGTGGAGAAACCCTGCTTTGGGCCTTTTGCTTACCTATTGTTCTGTTGCCCTGAGTGTCAGGAAGGTCTTTGCCTCAGGCCACCCCTTTGTGAAGCCTGAAGTAAACAGTTTTCAAATGGAAATGAAGGGGCATCACCTGTGGCTTTTGGCTTAATTCCTGTGCAAAGGGATGTGTGTGAATCAGCCTCTTGGCCCTGTGTGAGGCTGTGGCTTAGAGTCTCAGCACCTGATGGATTAAAGAAAGATCCCATGTGTGCATCCAAAGCCAAAATGGCAAAAAGAGCAGTCATTGTGGATGAAGTCTCTCGCTTTCCTCTGGAAAGTTCCTGACCTCCATCAAGTGAGAATAGGGATCCTTTGGGTCAAATGAGTTCTTCAAAGCCCTGCAGAGGCTAGCCCATAGGTTCTTGGGTTTTCTCATGTCTCCAATTCACACAAAGAATCTATACCCGAAAGTCAGTAGGCCTCAAATTGGAGAAGCAGAGCAGTATTAATGGCAGGCCTATTTGATCAATCCTGGGTCACAGGAAGAGTGTCCAGGCCACCCAGACATTAGGCAAATGAGGGGCAAGGGAGCTTATTCTAGACGCTGTCTTGGGCTGCCCCCTCATGGAAACCTCCAGCAAGAGGTTATGATGAGTGCCTATATGGAAGAAGATGAGGGCCATGTGGCAGTGTTTTGGTTTGAATTGTGGTCATTTCTGTGGCGGTTGGAAGGGATGACTTGGTCCACCTGGTCTTGAACTCTGGCGTGATTCCCCTCAGAGACTGAGTTCTGGAACTGAACTCAGAGAAGAATTGCCATGAATTGTGTTGGGATTTTAGGAGGCCACGCATGAGAGTTGCCCTTGGAAACTGAGATCTAGGCCCAGGGTGGCTTTCCACAGAGCACTGGGAATCTCAGCCAGGATATCACATGATTTTATTCTTAAAGACCTGGCAGCCATAATTGAGAGTCAAAACACACATGGACCTCACGTTGTAGACCTCAATGGGCCTGGCTTGATGTGACCTTTTGGCCACTCTTGGGAAGCCTTGCCTCTGAGTGTTTCTCCAGAGCTTTCATTGAAATGAGATTCCTCACCATTTAGTGGTTCCTGAATGAATAGAAACCCACAGTGCCTCCAAGTTCATCCTTGAAAAATGGCTTGATAAATACCATGAAATTTTTGAAATTCCCATGACCAGGTGTGGCACTGGAGAACCTTTGGATGTCCTGTTGCTGATCATGAGTGTAGCAGACAGTGCCTTGATTGACTGGGTTTCATGAAAATGGTGTAGAACAGAGATGCCAGTAAGTTGGAGCCTGCGGATTAGTGGGCCTAGAGCAGTGGTGTGCAGGTGTGTGATAAAACATCTGTGGTGGGGCCATGTGGATCTGCCATTGGCTTCCACATGGCTTGTGACTGACACGGTGAAGCCAGCAGACCCTTATATGTAAAGGCATCTTGTTATATGGAGAGGTTTCCGGGCAATGTTCAGAAACAGGTTGCTATGGTCAAGGGGGCAAGCTCTGTGGGATAGAAGCCTGGTTGGTGCATTGTCCTCGGACCCTGAGTCAGCACACGTGACAGTACTCCCTCCAGAACTGTGTCCCAGTTGAACTCCTTGTATTTCATGAAGCAAATAGGAAACTCCCAGTGAAGCAGCAAGAAACACCAGGAAAAGTGGAGGATGACCAAATGGCCTCACAGTCCACACGGGGAAACACTTAGACCCCAGTGGCCACAGTTGACCTACAAAGAGAGAATTCAGCACTGCTGCCTCATGTTCACTGGAAAATCAGAAACCATGTCCTCCAGGCTACATAGATGCAGACCAAGCTTTGATGGTCTCACTACAAAGGAAGATAAAGCTCCTGACAACAACATATATTTCAAGGGTCCAACCTCAGAGGCAGTTTCCCAAGAAGTCTTTAGGCCAGCAGAGCTCCATGTTTGTGGAGTGTTTACCCTGTCCCTTACTTATGGAAACTCCTCTACCACCTCCAAGGTTGTGAACTCCTGAGCATTTTCCATTGCATATATGTATTCACAGATTTTCTAACTCTTTTCTTCAAATTGTGTCTTACTCGGGGCAAAGGTAATGTCAAGGCATTGTTCTTGATGAGAGTGGGAAGATTTTTGGGTAGCACAGAATTGCATACACATTGGATTCATTTTCCTATTTTCCATTCAAAATACTGAATCCCTGACACTAACCCATACCCTCCTGGACTCTGATTACCAATCCTGATATGATGGAGGAAAATAACCCAAACAGAATAGCAATACATGCAGTTCAGAGGAGGCATGGTGTCTAATTGGACTTTCCTTTGGCATTATAAAGGCTAGGTGTTATAAATCTAGTCCAATTTAAGAGAAGTAGTTCTCCATTTGTTTGTAAAGTTAACCAATATGTGAATTCCTGTCTCCCGTTCTCTGTAGACTGTTCAGCACACGTATATTTACGTGCACATATAGAATCCTACCTGGTATCCCATGTACATTCTTGTGAGGTGGCTGACATGGCAGATACAAATTGTGAGAAGAGATCACTCCTCCTAAATGCTGTTGGAACTGAAAATTCAACCTATGGGTGAGCTTTCTACTTGAACAACATGATACATAAATCCATGTTCAGTAAATTAAATATTTTTGGATCTGTGGATGATGTATATTTCATGATGAATTTTGATTGGCATATATATTTCTACTTTTTAAAGTCTCTGTGTGTTTGTATGTTTGAATGTATATATATATATATATATATATATATATATATATATATATACATATACATATACACACACACACACACACACACACACACTCTCTCTCCAGATTTTTCAAAGTATGAAATATATGTGTCTTATTATACACTCCCTAAATTCATTCATGTTCATGTATGTGGATTTATAATCATCTTTTCAAAAGATTATTCTCAGAAATATTCATCCACCTGAAATACACATTTGTTTCCTAGTGAATGGTGCTTAGAAATCCTAATATTTCTACTGTAACTGACCGAGTTTCGCATCAATGCAAGCAGATTCCTATGATACATGATGTGTATTTTGACGTTTCTTTTTTTTCGACACTGGTACATCACTATTTCTTCAGTTGATGCACATCATAAGATATATATTTCATCCACAATTTTCACAAATTTCCAGGCATTTGGTTCACTTTCAATCACTTCCTGCTTCAGAACACATGTACTCCGGTATATTTCTGGACTGGTCTTTTCATGAGACTTCTTTCCAAACACATTATTTTTGATTTCCATAATCACTTTTCAAGCAAATCTCACACAGCCTTCATGGTAAACCATAACCCTAATATAATCATTAGATATATAACTGGTTGGAATGAATGATTGTGTATCAATATTAGATTTCCTATATATTTTCAGGTATCAGTTCAATCCATTATGTAAATCGGAACCAGTTCTATTATTTATTCACAGTATGGTCTATTCATGCATTATCTCTATATTCATAGACACAGGGTACACCTATTGGTGCCCCCAAATACTAATCAATACGTCTTCAAGATATTGCTCCCAGAAATGGTGGAAGAAATACTCATGTCACCTGATCTACATATACATTTTATCACAGTGATATTCTGGACACATAATGCAAAGTTCACACTTATGATTGTACCAAAGTCTAAATGGAAAGTGAGCATGTATTACTAAAAACATCCTTGTCCAGATGCCTGATGCTCTCAAATGTCAATCCTATCGGTGACTACACAGTTGCTTCGTCCTAAGATTACATATTCAAACTCAACCCTGTTGAAAATATCTAATCCTATCACTCACTTTATACTTTGACTGATTTCCCAATGTCTCTATTGATATCTGCTTTCCTACATAATTTCCCATATTCATTATTGTGACTGACTCTTCACATGTGCTGACATTTACATCTACTCTCTAACTGACACCCTACTGCTAAAGAACTTTTGGTCCAAATGTTATACTCACTCTTCTTCCTAAACCTACTGACTCTCTTCCTAATCCTACCTACTATCCCTTTTTGACTGGATGTTCTCTTCCACATTCAATCATCCAAGGTACAAGGTCTTATGCCATTGTATATCAATTTATCTGAGACAGCTGTGCAGAATGTAATTCAAAGCTAAGTATCCCAGTCAAGGGCCCAATGCCCTTCTGGGCTTCAAAGCTTACTTAGATTTCTGTTTTCATACATATACTTCACCTATATATTATTATAAATATCGCAGGTTCCCAATACCATTCTTCATCCAGTAGAATGATTCCTAACCCAAATCCAACATGTTCTTACCCCTAACCATACACTGTTCCCTCAATCCAACTTTACAGAAGAGCAGGGACAGAGTTGGTCTTACAATAGAGGAATGTAGGGGATCTTCCACGTGCTGAGAACTCAAAGGTCCATGCAGAAATGATGCCTGGAGAAGATGTAGGCAGCTCTGAAGGACATGAGAGAGCAAAAGTCATCTTCCATGGCAAACAACCTGGTCAGGATGAAGGGTTGTGTCTGAATGAGCCGCACTCTTCTTAATGTAGACAAGATGGACCAAACCAGGCCTGTGTGGAAAGCTGTTCCTGGGTGCCTATGGAGGATATACCATTCTAACTTGTGAAAGTGTCACAGGAAGCAGGGGCAGCCTCCATCTCATAGGACCCTTGGAAGCAACTGTTAGGACAACTTGGTTGCTAAGGCAGTGACCTCATTCAGTTCCTGAAGGAAGTGACCTCACCTCACTTCTTTTGTGATGGAACTCTCTGAACTTGGCAACAAGGAAGCCAGGCACCCAGAGCCAGTTTCAGTCCCAGTCCCAGTGGGCTCACTTGTTTGCATTTACCAAGGACAGAGTCAGTCTTTCTTGGTACCTACTGATGTGAGGATGACCAAATGCCAGGAAAACTCTGAAGAGGGCACTTTTCCGAGAAAGCAGGTAGTGAGTGGCTCACGGGTGGCTCCTGACAACTTCATTGAGTAGGCCAAGGAGGCCAGATCTGAGAGAGGACGGGCCATTTAGGGGAACATTGTATGGCCCACCAGTCAGAAGACACTCCGGATAGTCACAGACCTACTTGGGGGAAGGAGGTGCCTTAGTGGGTGTGGGTGTGAGTTTATGGTTTTGTCTCATGTTCTGAGAATAGGTAGGAAAGGCAGTTTGTTTGGTTTGGAGTGGACTGTTTCTAGTAAGTCGTTGGACAAGGCGAGTGTTTCTATGTCTGTGTATCCCACGGTATCCCTGGTTGTAGACATTGGAAAAGAGAATGAATCAATGGATGCATCCTGTCTAGTAGAAAACTTTCCAGCATTCATCCTTTCCAATTTATGAATGGACTGGGGCTTGCCTTATCTATGGGCAACACCTACTATCTTGCTAAGTTCCTGTTTTCTTCCTGAATTCTGGCCACTCTCCAGAATAGGCTCATGGTTTTGTGTCCAAGATATGTACCACCTCCCAGCTCTATGACATGGCCATGCACTGGATAACTGAAGGGAATGGCAAGCATCTCAGAAAACTCAGATATCAGTGTGACCAGTAAAGTGTCAGTGGAGAAACCCTGCTTTGGGCCTTTTGCTTACCTATTGTTCTGTTGCCCTGAGTGTCAGGAAGGTCTTTGCCTCAGGCCACCCCTTTGTGAAGCCTGAAGTAAACAGTTTTCAAATGGAAATGAAGGGGCATCACCTGTGGCTTTTGGCTTAATTCCTGTGCAAAGGGATGTGTGTGAATCAGCCTCTTGGCCCTGTGTGAGGCTGTGGCTTAGAGTCTCAGCACCTGATGGATTAAAGAAAGATCCCATGTGTGCATCCAAAGCCAAAATGGCAAAAAGAGCAGTCATTGTGGATGAAGTCTCTCGCTTTCCTCTGGAAAGTTCCTGACCTCCATCAAGTGAGAATAGGGATCCTTTGGGTCAAATGAGTTCTTCAAAGCCCTGCAGAGGCTAGCCCATAGGTTCTTGGGTTTTCTCATGTCTCCAATTCACACAAAGAATCTATACCCGAAAGTCAGTAGGCCTCAAATTGGAGAAGCAGAGCAGTATTAATGGCAGGCCTATTTGATCAATCCTGGGTCACAGGAAGAGTGTCCAGGCCACCCAGACATTAGGCAAATGAGGGGCAAGGGAGCTTATTCTAGACGCTGTCTTGGGCTGCCCCCTCATGGAAACCTCCAGCAAGAGGTTATGATGAGTGCCTATATGGAAGAAGATGAGGGCCATGTGGCAGTGTTTTGGTTTGAATTGTGGTCATTTCTGTGGCGGTTGGAAGGGATGACTTGGTCCACCTGGTCTTGAACTCTGGCGTGATTCCCCTCAGAGACTGAGTTCTGGAACTGAACTCAGAGAAGAATTGCCATGAATTGTGTTGGGATTTTAGGAGGCCACGCATGAGAGTTGCCCTTGGAAACTGAGATCTAGGCCCAGGGTGGCTTTCCACAGAGCACTGGGAATCTCAGCCAGGATATCACATGATTTTATTCTTAAAGACCTGGCAGCCATAATTGAGAGTCAAAACACACATGGACCTCACGTTGTAGACCTCAATGGGCCTGGCTTGATGTGACCTTTTGGCCACTCTTGGGAAGCCTTGCCTCTGAGTGTTTCTCCAGAGTTTTCATTGAAATGAGATTCCTCACCATTTAGTGGTTCCTGAATGAATAGAAACCCACAGTGCCTCCAAGTTCATCCTTGAAAAATGGCTTGATAAATACCATGAAATTTTTGAAATTCCCATGACCAGGTGTGGCACTGGAGAACCTTTGGATGTCCTGTTGCTGATCATGAGTGTAGCAGACAGTGCCTTGATTGACTGGGTTTCATGAAAATGGTGTAGAACAGAGATGCCAGTAAGTTGGAGCCTGCGGATTAGTGGGCCTAGAGCAGTGGTGTGCAGGTGTGTGATAAAACATCTGTGGTGGGGCCATGTGGATCTGCCATTGGCTTCCACATGGCTTGTGACTGACACGGTGAAGCCAGCAGACCCTTATATGTAAAGGCATCTTGTTATATGGAGAGGTTTCCGGGCAATGTTCAGAAACAGGTTGCTATGGTCAAGGGGGCAAGCTCTGTGGGATAGAAGCCTGGTTGGTGCATTGTCCTCGGACCCTGAGTCAGCACACGTGACAGTACTCCCTCCAGAACTGTGTCCCAGTTGAACTCCTTGTATTTCATGAAGCAAATAGGAAACTCCCAGTGAAGCAGCAAGAAACACCAGGAAAAGTGGAGGATGACCAAATGGCCTCACAGTCCACACGGGGAAACACTTAGACCCCAGTGGCCACAGTTGACCTACAAAGAGAGAATTCAGCACTGCTGCCTCATGTTCACTGGAAAATCAGAAACCATGTCCTCCAGGCTACATAGATGCAGACCAAGCTTTGATGGTCTCACTACAAAGGAAGATAAAGCTCCTGACAACAACATATATTTCAAGGGTCCAACCTCAGAGGCAGTTTCCCAAGAAGTCTTTAGGCCAGCAGAGCTCCATGTTTGTGGAGTGTTTACCCTGTCCCTTACTTATGGAAACTCCTCTACCACCTCCAAGGTTGTGAACTCCTGAGCATTTTCCATTGTATATATGTATTCACAGATTTTCTAACTCTTTTCTTCAAATTGTGTCTTACTCGGGGCAAAGGTAATGTCAAGGCATTGTTCTTGATGAGAGTGGGAAGATTTTTGGGTAGCACAGAATTGCATACACATTGGATTCATTTTCCTATTTTCCATTCAAAATACTGAATCCCTGACACTAACCCATACCCTCCTGGACTCTGATTACCAATCCTGATATGATGGAGGAAAATAACCCAAACAGAATAGCAATACATGCAGTTCAGAGGAGGCATGGTGTCTAATTGGACTTTCCTTTGGCATTATAAAGGCTAGGTGTTATAAATCTAGTCCAATTTAAGAGAAGTAGTTCTCCATTTGTTTGTAAAGTTAACCAATATGTGAATTCCTGTCTCCCGTTCTCTGTAGACTGTTCAGCACACGTATATTTACGTGCACATATAGAATCCTACCTGGTATCCCATGTACATTCTTGTGAGGTGGCTGACATGGCAGATACAAATTGTGAGAAGAGATCACTCCTCCTAAATGCTGTTGGAACTGAAAATTCAACCTATGGGTGAGCTTTCTACTTGAACAACATGATACATAAATCCATGTTCAGTAAATTAAATATTTTTGGATCTGTGGATGATGTATATTTCATGATGAATTTTGATTGGCATATATATTTCTACTTTTTAAAGTCTCTGTGTGTTTGTATGTTTGAATGTATATATATATATATATATATATATATATATATATATATATATATATATACATATACACACACACACACACACACACACACACACTCTCTCCAGATTTTTCAAAGTATGAAATATATGTGTCTTATTATACACTCCCTAAATTCATTCATGTTCATGTATGTGGATTTATAATCATCTTTTCAAAAGATTATTCTCAGAAATATTCATCCACCTGAAATACACATTTGTTTCCTAGTGAATGGTGCTTAGAAATCCTAATATTTCTACTGTAACTGACCGAGTTTCGCATCAATGCAAGCAGATTCCTATGATACATGATGTGTATTTTGACGTTTCTTTTTTTTCGACACTGGTACATCACTATTTCTTCAGTTGATGCACATCATAAGATATATATTTCATCCACAATTTTCACAAATTTCCAGGCATTTGGTTCACTTTCAATCACTTCCTGCTTCAGAACACATGTACTCCGGTATATTTCTGGACTGGTCTTTTCATGAGACTTCTTTCCAAACACATTATTTTTGATTTCCATAATCACTTTTCAAGCAAATCTCACACAGCCTTCATGGTAAACCATAACCCTAATATAATCATTAGATATATAACTGGTTGGAATGAATGATTGTGTATCAATATTAGATTTCCTATATATTTTCAGGTATCAGTTCAATCCATTATGTAAATCGGAACCAGTTCTATTATTTATTCACAGTATGGTCTATTCATGCATTATCTCTATATTCATAGACACAGGGTACACCTATTGGTGCCCCCAAATACTAATCAATACGTCTTCAAGATATTGCTCCCAGAAATGGTGGAAGAAATACTCATGTCACCTGATCTACATATACATTTTATCACAGTGATATTCTGGACACATAATGCAAAGTTCACACTTATGTTTGTACCAAAGTCTAAATGGAAAGTGAGCATGTATTACTAAAAACATCCTTGTCCAGATGCCTGATGCTCTCAAATGTCAATCCTATCGGTGACTACACAGTTGCTTCGTCCTAAGATTACATATTCAAACTCAACCCTGTTGAAAATATCTAATCCTATCACTCACTTTATACTTTGACTGATTTCCCAATGTCTCTATTGATATCTGCTTTCCTACATAATTTCCCATATTCATTATTGTGACTGACTCTTCACATGTGCTGACATTTACATCTACTCTCTAACTGACACCCTACTGCTAAAGAACTTTTGGTCCAAATGTTATACTCACTCTTCTTCCTAAACCTACTGACTCTCTTCCTAATCCTACCTACTATCCCTTTTTGACTGGATGTTCTCTTCCACATTCAATCATCCAAGGTACAAGGTCTTATGCCATTGTATATCAATTTATCTGAGACAGCTGTGCAGAATGTAATTCAAAGCTAAGTATCCCAGTCAAGGGCCCAATGCCCTTCTGGGCTTCAAAGCTTACTTAGATTTCTGTTTTCATACATATACTTCACCTATATATTATTATAAATATCGCAGGTTCCCAATACCATTCTTCATCCAGTAGAATGATTCCTAACCCAAATCCAACATGTTCTTACCCCTAACCATACACTGTTCCCTCAATCCAACTTTACAGAAGAGCAGGGACAGAGTTGGTCTTACAATAGAGGAATGTAGGGGATCTTCCACGTGCTGAGAACTCAAAGGTCCATGCAGAAATGATGCCTGGAGAAGATGTAGGCAGCTCTGAAGGACATGAGAGAGCAAAAGTCATCTTCCATGGCAAACAACCTGGTCAGGATGAAGGGTTGTGTCTGAATGAGCCGCACTCTTCTTAATGTAGACAAGATGGACCAAACCAGGCCTGTGTGGAAAGCTGTTCCTGGGTGCCTATGGAGGATATACCATTCTAACTTGTGAAAGTGTCACAGGAAGCAGGGGCAGCCTCCATCTCATAGGACCCTTGGAAGCAACTGTTAGGACAACTTGGTTGCTAAGGCAGTGACCTCATTCAGTTCCTGAAGGAAGTGACCTCACCTCACTTCTTTTGTGATGGAACTCTCTGAACTTGGCAACAAGGAAGCCAGGCACCCAGAGCCAGTTTCAGTCCCAGTCCCAGTGGGCTCACTTGTTTGCATTTACCAAGGACAGAGTCAGTCTTTCTTGGTACCTACTGATGTGAGGATGACCAAATGCCAGGAAAACTCTGAAGAGGGCACTTTTCCGAGAAAGCAGGTAGTGAGTGGCTCACGGGTGGCTCCTGACAACTTCATTGAGTAGGCCAAGGAGGCCAGATCTGAGAGAGGACGGGCCATTTAGGGGAACATTGTATGGCCCACCAGTCAGAAGACACTCCGGATAGTCACAGACCTACTTGGGGGAAGGAGGTGCCTTAGTGGGTGTGGGTGTGAGTTTATGGTTTTGTCTCATGTTCTGAGAATAGGTAGGAAAGGCAGTTTGTTTGGTTTGGAGTGGACTGTTTCTAGTAAGTCGTTGGACAAGGCGAGTGTTTCTATGTCTGTGTATCCCACGGTATCCCTGGTTGTAGACATTGGAAAAGAGAATGAATCAATGGATGCATCCTGTCTAGTAGAAAACTTTCCAGCATTCATCCTTTCCAATTTATGAATGGACTGGGGCTTGCCTTATCTATGGGCAACACCTACTATCTTGCTAAGTTCCTGTTTTCTTCCTGAATTCTGGCCACTCTCCAGAATAGGCTCATGGTTTTGTGTCCAAGATATGTACCACCTCCCAGCTCTATGACATGGCCATGCACTGGATAACTGAAGGGAATGGCAAGCATCTCAGAAAACTCAGATATCAGTGTGACCAGTAAAGTGTCAGTGGAGAAACCCTGCTTTGGGCCTTTTGCTTACCTATTGTTCTGTTGCCCTGAGTGTCAGGAAGGTCTTTGCCTCAGGCCACCCCTTTGTGAAGCCTGAAGTAAACAGTTTTCAAATGGAAATGAAGGGGCATCACCTGTGGCTTTTGGCTTAATTCCTGTGCAAAGGGATGTGTGTGAATCAGCCTCTTGGCCCTGTGTGAGGCTGTGGCTTAGAGTCTCAGCACCTGATGGATTAAAGAAAGATCCCATGTGTGCATCCAAAGCCAAAATGGCAAAAAGAGCAGTCATTGTGGATGAAGTCTCTCGCTTTCCTCTGGAAAGTTCCTGACCTCCATCAAGTGAGAATAGGGATCCTTTGGGTCAAATGAGTTCTTCAAAGCCCTGCAGAGGCTAGCCCATAGGTTCTTGGGTTTTCTCATGTCTCCAATTCACACAAAGAATCTATACCCGAAAGTCAGTAGGCCTCAAATTGGAGAAGCAGAGCAGTATTAATGGCAGGCCTATTTGATCAATCCTGGGTCACAGGAAGAGTGTCCAGGCCACCCAGACATTAGGCAAATGAGGGGCAAGGGAGCTTATTCTAGACGCTGTCTTGGGCTGCCCCCTCATGGAAACCTCCAGCAAGAGGTTATGATGAGTGCCTATATGGAAGAAGATGAGGGCCATGTGGCAGTGTTTTGGTTTGAATTGTGGTCATTTCTGTGGCGGTTGGAAGGGATGACTTGGTCCACCTGGTCTTGAACTCTGGCGTGATTCCCCTCAGAGACTGAGTTCTGGAACTGAACTCAGAGAAGAATTGCCATGAATTGTGTTGGGATTTTAGGAGGCCACGCATGAGAGTTGCCCTTGGAAACTGAGATCTAGGCCCAGGGTGGCTTTCCACAGAGCACTGGGAATCTCAGCCAGGATATCACATGATTTTATTCTTAAAGACCTGGCAGCCATAATTGAGAGTCAAAACACACATGGACCTCACGTTGTAGACCTCAATGGGCCTGGCTTGATGTGACCTTTTGGCCACTCTTGGGAAGCCTTGCCTCTGAGTGTTTCTCCAGAGTTTTCATTGAAATGAGATTCCTCACCATTTAGTGGTTCCTGAATGAATAGAAACCCACAGTGCCTCCAAGTTCATCCTTGAAAAATGGCTTGATAAATACCATGAAATTTTTGAAATTCCCATGACCAGGTGTGGCACTGGAGAACCTTTGGATGTCCTGTTGCTGATCATGAGTGTAGCAGACAGTGCCTTGATTGACTGGGTTTCATGAAAATGGTGTAGAACAGAGATGCCAGTAAGTTGGAGCCTGCGGATTAGTGGGCCTAGAGCAGTGGTGTGCAGGTGTGTGATAAAACATCTGTGGTGGGGCCATGTGGATCTGCCATTGGCTTCCACATGGCTTGTGACTGACACGGTGAAGCCAGCAGACCCTTATATGTAAAGGCATCTTGTTATATGGAGAGGTTTCCGGGCAATGTTCCGAAACAGGTTGCTATGGTCAAGGGGGCAAGCTCTGTGGGATAGAAGCCTGGTTGGTGCATTGTCCTCGGACCCTGAGTCAGCACACGTGACAGTACTCCCTCCAGAACTGTGTCCCAGTTGAACTCCTTGTATTTCATGAAGCAAATAGGAAACTCCCAGTGAAGCAGCAAGAAACACCAGGAAAAGTGGAGGATGACCAAATGGCCTCACAGTCCACACGGGGAAACACTTAGACCCCAGTGGCCACAGTTGACCTACAAAGAGAGAATTCAGCACTGCTGCCTCATGTTCACTGGAAAATCAGAAACCATGTCCTCCAGGCTACATAGATGCAGACCAAGCTTTGATGGTCTCACTACAAAGGAAGATAAAGCTCCTGACAACAACATATATTTCAAGGGTCCAACCTCAGAGGCAGTTTCCCAAGAAGTCTTTAGGCCAGCAGAGCTCCATGTTTGTGGAGTGTTTACCCTGTCCCTTACTTATGGAAACTCCTCTACCACCTCCAAGGTTGTGAACTCCTGAGCATTTTCCATTGTATATATGTATTCACAGATTTTCTAACTCTTTTCTTCAAATTGTGTCTTACTCGGGGCAAAGGTAATGTCAAGGCATTGTTCTTGATGAGAGTGGGAAGATTTTTGGGTAGCACAGAATTGCATACACATTGGATTCATTTTCCTATTTTCCATTCAAAATACTGAATCCCTGACACTAACCCATACCCTCCTAGACTCTGATTACCAATCCTGATATGATGGAGGAAAATAACCCAAACAGAATAGCAATACATGCAGTTCAGAGGAGGCATGGTGTCTAATTGGACTTTCCTTTGGCATTATAAAGGCTAGGTGTTATAAATCTAGTCCAATTTAAGAGAAGTAGTTCTCCATTTGTTTGTAAAGTTAACCAATATGTGAATTCCTGTCTCCCTTTCTCTGTAGACTGTTCAGCACATGTATATTTACATGCACATATAGAATCCTACCTGGTATCCCATGTACATTCTTGTGAGGTGGCTGACATGGCAGATACAAATTGTGAGAAGAGATCACTCCTCCTAAATGCTGTTGGAACTGAAAATTCAACCTATGGGTGAGCTTTCTACTTGAACAACATGATACATAAATCCATGTTCAGTAAATTAAATATTTTTGGATCTGTGGATGATGTATATTTCATGATGAATTTTGATTGGCATATATATTTCTACTTTTTAAAGTCTCTGTGTGTTTGTATGTTTGAATGTATATATATATATACACACACACACACACACACACACACACTCTCTCCAGATTTTTCAAAGTATGAAATATATGTGTCTTATTATACACTCCCTAAATTCATTCATGTTCATGTATGTGGATTTATAATCATCTTTTCAAAAGATTATTCTCAGAAATATTCATCCACCTGAAATACACATTTGTTTCCTAGTGAATGGTGCTTAGAAATCCTAATATTTCTACCGTAACTGACCGAGTTTCGCATCAATGCAAGTAGATTCCTATGATACATGATGTGTATTTTGACGTTTCTTTTTTTTCGACACTGGTACATCACTATTTCTTCAGTTGATGCACATCATAAGATATATATTTCATCCACAATTTTCACAAATTTCCAGGCATTTGGTTCACTTTCAATCACTTCCTGCTTCAGAACACATGTACTCCTGTATATTTCTGGACTGGACTTTTCATGAGACTTCTTTCCAAACACATTATTTTTGATTTCCATAATCACTTTTCAAGCAAATCTCACACAGCCTTCATGGTAAACCATAACCCTAATATAATCATTAGATATATAACTGGTTGGAATGAATGATTGTGTATCAATATTAGATTTCCTATATATTTTCAGGTATCAGTTCAATCCATTATGTAAATCGGAACCAGTTCTATTATTTATTCACAGTATGGTCTATTCATGCATTATCTCTATATTCATAGACACAGGGTACACCTATTGGTGCCCCCAAATACTAATCAATACGTCTTCAAGATATTGCTCCCAGAAATGGTGGAAGAAATACTCATGTCACCTGATCTACATATACATTTTATCACAGTGATATTCTGGACACATAATGCAAAGTTCACACTTATGATTGTACCAAAGTCTAAATGGAAAGTGAGCATGTATTACTAAAAACATCCTTGTCCAGATGCCTGATGCTCTCAAATGTCAATCCTATCGGTGACTACACAGTTGCTTCGTCCTAAGATTACATATTCAAACTCAACCCTGTTGAAAATATCTAATCCTATCACTCACTTTATACTTTGACTGATTTCCCAATGTCTCTATTGATATCTGCTTTCCTATATAATTTCCCATATTCATTATTGTGACTGACTCTTCACATGTGCTGACATTTACATCTACTCTCTAACTGACACCCTACTGCTAAAGAACTTTTGGTCCAAATGTTATACTCACTCTTCTTCCTAAACCTACTGACTCTCTTCCTAATCCTACCTACTATCCCTTTTTGACTGGATGTTCTCTTCCACACTCAATCATCCAAGGTACAAGGTCTTATGCCATTGTATATCAATTTATCTGAGACAGCTGTGCAGAATGTAATTCAAAGCTAAGTATCCCAGTCAAGGGCCCAATGCCCTTCTGGGCTTCAAAGCTTACTTAGATTTCTGTTTTCATACATATACTTCACCTATATATTATTATAAATATCGCAGGTTCCCAATACCATTCTTCATCCAGTAGAATTATTCCTAACCCAAATCCAACATGTTCTTACCCCTAACCATACACTGTTCCCTCAATCCAACTTTACAGAAGAGCAGGGACAGAGTTGGTCTTACAATAGAGGAATGTAGGGGATCTTCCACGTGCTGAGAACTCAAAGGTCCATGCAGAAATGATGCCTGGAGAAGATGTAGGCAGCTCTGAAGGACATGAGAGAGCAAAAGTCATCTTCCATGGCAAACAACCTGGTCAGGATGAAGGGTTGTGTCTGAATGAGCCACACTCTTCTTAATGTAGACAAGATGGACCAAACCAGGCCTGTGTGGAAAGCTGTTCCTGGGTGCCTATGGAGGATATACCATTCTAACTTGTGAAAGTGTCACAGGAAACAGGGGCAGCCTCCATCTCATAGGACCCTTGGAAGCAACTGTTAGGACAATTTGGTTGCTAAGGCAGTGACCTCATTCAGTTCCTGAAGGAAGTGACCTCACCTCACTTCTTTTGTGATGGAACTCTCTGAACTTGGCAACAAGGAAGCCAGGCACCCAGAGCCAGTTTCAGTCCCAGTCCCAGTGGGCTCACTTGTTTGCATTTACCAAGGACAGAGTCAGTCTTTCTTGGTACCTACTGATGTGAGGATGACCAAATGCCAGGAAAACTCTGAAGAGGGCACTTTTCTGAGAAAGCAGGTAGTGAGTGGCTCACGGGTGGCTCCTGACAACTTCATTGAGTAGGCCAAGGAGGCCAGATCTGAGAGAGGACGGGCCATTTAGGGGAACATTGTATGGCCCACCAGTCAGAAGACACTCCGGATAGTCACAGACCTACTTGGGGGAAGGAGGTGCCTTAGTGGGTGTGGGTGTGAGTTTATGGTTTTGTCTCATGTTCTGAGAATAGGTAGGAAAGGCAGTTTGTTTGGTTTGGAGTGGACTGTTTCTAGTAAGTCGTTGGACAAGGCGAGTGTTTCTATGTCTGTGTATCCCACTGTATCCCTGGTTGTAGACATTGGAAAAGAGAATGAATCAATGGATGCATCCTGTCTAGTAGAAAACTTTCCAGCATTCATCCTTTCCAATTTATGAATGGACTGGGGCTTGCCTTATCTATGGGCAACACCTACTATCTTGCTAAGTTCCTGTTTTCTTCCTGAATTCTGGCCACTCTCCAGAATAGGCTCATGGTTTTGTGTCCAAGATATGTACCACCTCCCAGCTCTATGACATGGCCATGCACTGGATAACTGAAGGGAATGGCAAGCATCTCAGAAAACTCAGATATCAGTGTGACCAGTAAAGTGTCAGTGGAGAAACCCTGCTTTGGGCCTTTTGCTTACCTATTGTTCTGTTGCCCTGAGTGTCAGGAAGGTCTTTGCCTCAGGCCACCCCTTTGTGAAGCCTGAAGTAAACAGTTTTCAAATGGAAATGAAGGGGCATCACCTGTGGCTTTTGGCTTAATTCCTGTGCAAAGGGATGTGTGTGAATCAGCCTCTTGGCCCTGTGTGAGGCTGTGGCTTAGAGTCTCAGCACCTGATGGATTAAAGAAAGATCCCATGTGTGCATCCAAAGCCAAAATGGCAAAAAGAGCAGTCATTGTGGATGAAGTCTCTCGCTTTCCTCTGGAAAGTTCCTGACCTCCATCAAGTGAGAATAGGGATCCTTTGGGTCAAATGAGTTCTTCAAAGCCCTGCAGAGGCTAGCCCATAGGTTCTTGGGTTTTCTCATGTCTCCAATTCACACAAAGAATCTATACCCGAAAGTCAGTAGGCCTCAAATTGGAGAAGCAGAGCAGTATTAATGGCAGGCCTATTTGATCAATCCTGGGTCACAGGAAGAGTGTCCAGGCCACCCAGACATTAGGCAAATGAGGGGCAAGGGAGCTTATTCTAGACGCTGTCTTGGGCTGCCCCCTCATGGAAACCTCCAGCAAGAGGTTATGATGAGTGCCTATATGGAAGAAGATGAGGGCCATGTGGCAGTGTTTTGGTTTGAATTGTGGTCATTTCTGTGGCGGTTGGCAGGGATGACTTGGTCCACCTGGTCTTGAACTCTGGCGTGATTCCCCTCAGAGACTGAGTTCTGGAACTGAACTCAGAGAAGAATTGCCATGAATTGTGTTGGGATTTTAGGAGGCCACGCATGAGAGTTGCCCTTGGAAACTGAGATCTAGGCCCAGGGTGGCTTTCCACAGAGCACTGGGAATCTCAGCCAGGATATCACATGATTTTATTCTTAAAGACCTGGCAGCCATAATTGAGAGTCAAAACACACATGGACCTCACATTGTAGACCTCAATGGGCCTGGCTTGATGTGACCTTTTGGCCACTCTTGGGAAGCCTTGCCTCTGAGTGTTTCTCCAGAGCTTTCATTGAAATGAGATTCCTCACCATTTAGTGGTTCCTGAATGAATAGAAACCCACAGTGCCTCCAAGTTCATCCTTGAAAAATGGCTTGATAAATACCATGAAATTTTTGAAATTCCCATGACCAGGTGTGGCACTGGAGAACCTTTGGATGTCCTGTTGCTGATCATGAGTGTACCAGACAGTGCCTTGATTGACTGGGTTTCATGAAAATGGTGTAGAACAGAGATGCCAGTAAGTTGGAGCCTGCGGATTAGTGGGCCTAGAGCAGTGGTGTGCAGGTGTGTGATAAAACATCTGTGGTGGGGCCATGTGGATCTGCCATTGGCTTCCACATGGCTTGTGACTGACACGGTGAAGCCAGCAGACCCTTATATGTAAAGGCATCTTGTTATATGGAGAGGTTTCCGGGCAATGTTCAGAAACAGGTTGCTATGGTCAAGGGGGCAAGCTCTGTGGGATAGAAGCCTGGTTGGTGCATTGTCCTCGGACCCTGAGTCAGCACACGTGACAGTACTCCCTCCAGAACTGTGTCCCAGTTGAACTCCTTGTATTTCATGAAGCAAATAGGAAACTCCCAGTGAAGCAGCAAGAAACACCAGGAAAAGTGGAGGATGACCAAATGGCCTCACAGTCCACACGGGGAAACACTTAGACCCCAGTGGCCACAGTTGACCTACAAAGAGAGAATTCAGCACTGCTGCCTCATGTTCACTGGAAAATCAGAAACCATGTCCTCCAGGCTACATAGATGCAGACCAAGCTTTGATGGTCTCACTACAAAGGAAGATAAAGCTCCTGACAACAACATATATTTCAAGGGTCCAACCTCAGAGGCAGTTTCCCAAGAAGTCTTTAGGCCAGCAGAGCTCCATGTTTGTGGAGTGTTTACCCTGTCCCTTACTTATGGAAACTCCTCTACCACCTCCAAGGTTGTGAACTCCTGAGCATTTTCCATTGTATATATGTATTCACAGATTTTCTAACTCTTTTCTTCAAATTGTGTCTTACTCGGGGCAAAGGTAATGTCAAGGCATTGTTCTTGATGAGAGTGGGAAGATTTTTGGGTAGCACAGAATTGCATACACATTGGATTCATTTTCCTATTTTCCATTCAAAATACTGAATCCCTGACACTAACCCATACCCTCCTGGACTCTGATTACCAATCCTGATATGATGGAGGAAAATAACCCAAACAGAATAGCAATACATGCAGTTCAGAGGAGGCATGGTGTCTAATTGGACTTTCCTTTGGCATTATAAAGGCTAGGTGTTATAAATCTAGTCCAATTTAAGAGAAGTAGTTCTCCATTTGTTTGTAAAGTTAACCAATATGTGAATTCCTGTCTCCCGTTCTCTGTAGACTGTTCAGCACACGTATATTTACGTGCACATATAGAATCCTACCTGGTATCCCATGTACATTCTTGTGAGGTGGCTGACATGGCAGATACAAATTGTGAGAAGAGATCACTCCTCCTAAATGCTGTTGGAACTGAAAATTCAACCTATGGGTGAGCTTTCTACTTGAACAACATGATACATAAATCCATGTTCAGTAAATTAAATATTTTTGGATCTGTGGATGATGTATATTTCATGATGAATTTTGATTGGCATATATATTTCTACTTTTTAAAGTCTCTGTGTGTTTGTATGTTTGAATGTATATATATATATATATATATATATATATATATATATATATATATATACATATACATACACACACACACACACACACACACACACACTCTCTCCAGATTTTTCAAAGTATGAAATATATGTGTCTTATTATACACTCCCTAAATTCATTCATGTTCATGTAGGTGGATTTATAATCATCTTTTCAAAAGATTATTCTCAGAAATATTCATCCACCTGAAATACACATTTGTTTCCTAGTGAATGGTGCTTAGAAATCCTAATATTTCTACTGTAACTGACCGAGTTTCGCATCAATGCAAGCAGATTCCTATGATACATGATGTGTATTTTGACGTTTCTTTTTTTTCGACACTGGTACATCACTATTTCTTCAGTTGATGCACATCATAAGATATATATTTCATCCACAATTTTCACAAATTTCCAGGCATTTGGTTCACTTTCAATCACTTCCTGCTTCAGAACACATGTACTCCTGTATATTTCTGGACTGGTCTTTTCATGAGACTTCTTTCCAAACACATTATTTTTGATTTCCATAATCACTTTTCAAGCAAATCTCACACAGCCTTCATGGTAAACCATAACCCTAATATAATCATTAGATATATAACTGGTTGGAATGAATGATTGTGTATCAATATTAGATTTCCTATATATTTTCAGGTATCAGTTCAATCCATTATGTAAATCGGAACCAGTTCTATTATTTATTCACAGTATGGTCTATTCATGCATTATCTCTATATTCATAGACACAGGGTACACCTATTGGTGCCCCCAAATACTAATCAATACGTCTTCAAGATATTGCTCCCAGAAACGGTGGAAGAAATACTCATGTCACCTGATCTACATATACATTTTATCACAGTGATATTCTGGACACATAATGCAAAGTTCACACTTATGATTGTACCAAAGTCTAAATGGAAAGTGAGCATGTATTACTAAAAACATCCTTGTCCAGATGCCTGATGCTCTCAAATGTCAATCCTATCGGTGACTACACAGTTGCTTCGTCCTAAGATTACATATTCAAACTCAACCCTGTTGAAAATATCTAATCCTATCACTCACTTTATACTTTGACTGATTTCCCAATGTCTCTATTGATATCTGCTTTCCTACATAATTTCCCATATTCATTATTGTGACTGACTCTTCACATGTGCTGACATTTACATCTACTCTCTAACTGACACCCTACTGCTAAAGAACTTTTGGTCCAAATGTTATACTCACTCTTCTTCCTAAACCTACTGACTCTCTTCCTAATCCTACCTACTATCCCTTTTTGACTGGATGTTCTCTTCCACATTCAATCATCCAAGGTACAAGGTCTTATGCCATTGTATATCAATTTATCTGAGACAGCTGTGCAGAATGTAATTCCAAGCTAAGTATCCCAGTCAAGGGCCCAATGCCCTTCTGGGCTTCAAAGCTTACTTAGATTTCTGTTTTCATACATATACTTCACCTATATATTATTATAAATATCGCAGGTTCCCAATACCATTCTTCATCCAGTAGAATGATTCCTAACCCAAATCCAACATGTTCTTACCCCTAACCATACACTGTTCCCTCAATCCAACTTTACAGAAGAGCAGGGACAGAGTTGGTCTTACAATAGAGGAATGTAGGGGATCTTCCACGTGCTGAGAACTCAAAGGTCCATGCAGAAATGATGCCTGGAGAAGATGTAGGCAGCTCTGAAGGACATGAGAGAGCAAAAGTCATCTTCCATGGCAAACAACCTGGTCAGGATGAAGGGTTGTGTCTGAATGAGCCGCACTCTTCTTAATGTAGACAAGATGGACCAAACCAGGCCTGTGTGGAAAGCTGTTCCTGGGTGCCTATGGAGGATATACCATTCTAACTTGTGAAAGTGTCACAGGAAGCAGGGGCAGCCTCCATCTCATAGGACCCTTGGAAGCAACTGTTAGGACAACTTGGTTGCTAAGGCAGTGACCTCATTCAGTTCCTGAAGGAAGTGACCTCACCTCACTTCTTTTGTGATGGAACTCTCTGAACTTGGCAACAAGGAAGCCAGGCACCCAGAGCCAGTTTCAGTCCCAGTCCCAGTGGGCTCACTTGTTTGCATTTACCAAGGACAGAGTCAGTCTTTCTTGGTACCTACTGATGTGAGGATGACCAAATGCCAGGAAAACTCTGAAGAGGGCACTTTTCCGAGAAAGCAGGTAGTGAGTGGCTCACGGGTGGCTCCTGACAACTTCATTGAGTAGGCCAAGGAGGCCAGATCTGAGAGAGGACGGGCCATTTAGGGGAACATTGTATGGCCCACCAGTCAGAAGACACTCCGGATAGTCACAGACCTACTTGGGGGAAGGAGGTGCCTTAGTGGGTGTGGGTGTGAGTTTATGGTTTTGTCTCATGTTCTGAGAATAGGTAGGAAAGGCAGTTTGTTTGGTTTGGAGTGGACTGTTTCTAGTAAGTCGTTGGACAAGGCGAGTGTTTCTATGTCTGTGTATCCCACGGTATCCCTGGTTGTAGACATTGGAAAAGAGAATGAATCAATGGATGCATCCTGTCTAGTAGAAAACTTTCCAGCATTCATCCTTTCCAATTTATGAATGGACTGGGGCTTGCCTTATCTATGGGCAACACCTACTATCTTGCTAAGTTCCTGTTTTCTTCCTGAATTCTGGCCACTCTCCAGAATAGGCTCATGGTTTTGTGTCCAAGATATGTACCACCTCCCAGCTCTATGACATGGCCATGCACTGGATAACTGAAGGGAATGGCAAGCATCTCAGAAAACTCAGATATCAGTGTGACCAGTAAAGTGTCAGTGGAGAAACCCTGCTTTGGGCCTTTTGCTTACCTATTGTTCTGTTGCCCTGAGTGTCAGGAAGGTCTTTGCCTCAGGCCACCCCTTTGTGAAGCCTGAAGTAAACAGTTTTCAAATGGAAATGAAGGGGCATCACCTGTGGCTTTTGGCTTAATTCCTGTGCAAAGGGATGTGTGTGAATCAGCCTCTTGGCCCTGTGTGAGGCTGTGGCTTAGAGTCTCAGCACCTGATGGATTAAAGAAAGATCCCATGTGTGCATCCAAAGCCAAAATGGCAAAAAGAGCAGTCATTGTGGATGAAGTCTCTCGCTTTCCTCTGGAAAGTTCCTGACCTCCATCAAGTGAGAATAGGGATCCTTTGGGTCAAATGAGTTCTTCAAAGCCCTGCAGAGGCTAGCCCATAGGTTCTTGGGTTTTCTCATGTCTCCAATTCACACAAAGAATCTATACCCGAAAGTCAGTAGGCCTCAAATTGGAGAAGCAGAGCAGTATTAATGGCAGGCCTATTTGATCAATCCTGGGTCACAGGAAGAGTGTCCAGGCCACCCAGACATTAGGCAAATGAGGGGCAAGGGAGCTTATTCTAGACGCTGTCTTGGGCTGCCCCCTCATGGAAACCTCCAGCAAGAGGTTATGATGAGTGCCTATATGGAAGAAGATGAGGGCCATGTGGCAGTGTTTTGGTTTGAATTGTGGTCATTTCTGTGGCGGTTGGCAGGGATGACTTGGTCCACCTGGTCTTGAACTCTGGCGTGATTCCCCTCAGAGACTGAGTTCTGGAACTGAACTCAGAGAAGAATTGCCATGAATTGTGTTGGGATTTTAGGAGGCCACGCATGAGAGTTGCCCTTGGAAACTGAGATCTAGGCCCAGGGTGGCTTTCCACAGAGCACTGGGAATCTCAGCCAGGATATCACATGATTTTATTCTTAAAGACCTGGCAGCCATAATTGAGAGTCAAAACACACATGGACCTCACGTTGTAGACCTCAATGGGCCTGGCTTGATGTGACCTTTTGGCCACTCTTGGGAAGCCTTGCCTCTGAGTGTTTCTCCAGAGCTTTCATTGAAATGAGATTCCTCACCATTTAGTGGTTCCTGAATGAATAGAAACCCACAGTGCCTCCAAGTTCATCCTTGAAAAATGGCTTGATAAATACCATGAAATTTTTGAAATTCCCATGACCAGGTGTGGCACTGGAGAACCTTTGGATGTCCTGTTGCTGATCATGAGTGTAGCAGACAGTGCCTTGATTGACTGGGTTTCATGAAAATGGTGTAGAACAGAGATGCCAGTAAGTTGGAGCCTGCGGATTAGTGGGCCTAGAGCAGTGGTGTGCAGGTGTGTGATAAAACATCTGTGGTGGGGCCATGTGGATCTGCCATTGGCTTCCACATGGCTTGTGACTGACACGGTGAAGCCAGCAGACCCTTATATGTAAAGGCATCTTGTTATATGGAGAGGTTTCCGGGCAATGTTCAGAAACAGGTTGCTATGGTCAAGGGGGCAAGCTCTGTGGGATAGAAGCCTGGTTGGTGCATTGTCCTCGGACCCTGAGTCAGCACACGTGACAGTACTCCCTCCAGAACTGTGTCCCAGTTGAACTCCTTGTATTTCATGAAGCAAATAGGAAACTCCCAGTGAAGCAGCAAGAAACACCAGGAAAAGTGGAGGATGACCAAATGGCCTCACAGTCCACACGGGGAAACACTTAGACCCCAGTGGCCACAGTTGACCTACAAAGAGAGAATTCAGCACTGCTGCCTCATGTTCACTGGAAAATCAGAAACCATGTCCTCCAGGCTACATAGATGCAGACCAAGCTTTGATGGTCTCACTACAAAGGAAGATAAAGCTCCTGACAACAACATATATTTCAAGGGTCCAACCTCAGAGGCAGTTTCCCAAGAAGTCTTTAGGCCAGCAGAGCTCCATGTTTGTGGAGTGTTTACCCTGTCCCTTACTTATGGAAACTCCTCTACCACCTCCAAGGTTGTGAACTCCTGAGCATTTTCCATTGTATATATGTATTCACAGATTTTCTAACTCTTTTCTTCAAATTGTGTCTTACTCGGGGCAAAGGTAATGTCAAGGCATTGTTCTTGATGAGAGTGGGAAGATTTTTGGGTAGCACAGAATTGCATACACATTGGATTCATTTTCCTATTTTCCATTCAAAATACTGAATCCCTGACACTAACCCATACCCTCCTGGACTCTGATTACCAATCCTGATATGATGGAGGAAAATAACCCAAACAGAATAGCAATACATGCAGTTCAGAGGAGGCATGGTGTCTAATTGGACTTTCCTTTGGCATTATAAAGGCTAGGTGTTATAAATCTAGTCCAATTTAAGAGAAGTAGTTCTCCATTTGTTTGTAAAGTTAACCAATATGTGAATTCCTGTCTCCCTTTCTCTGTAGACTGTTCAGCACACGTATATTTACATGCACATATAGAATCCTACCTGGTATCCCATGTACATTCTTGTGAGGTGGCTGACATGGCAGATACAAATTGTGAGAAGAGATCACTCCTCCTAAATGCTGTTGGAACTGAAAATTCAACCTATGGGTGAGCTTTCTACTTGAACAACATGATACATAAATCCATGTTCAGTAAATTAAATATTTTTGGATCTGTGGATGATGTATATTTCATGATGAATTTTGATTGGCATATATATTTCTACTTTTTAAAGTCTCTGTGTGTTTGTATGTTTGAATGTATATATATATATACACACACACACACACACACACACACACTCTCTCTCCAGATTTTTCAAAGTATGAAATATATGTGTCTTATTATACACTCCCTAAATTCATTCATGTTCATGTATGTGGATTTATAATCATCTTTTCAAAAGATTATTCTCAGAAATATTCATCCACCTGAAATACACATTTGTTTCCTAGTGAATGGTGCTTAGAAATCCTAATATTTCTACCGTAACTGACCGAGTTTCGCATCAATGCAAGCAGATTCCTATGATACATGATGTGTATTTTGACGTTTCTTTTTTTTCGACACTGGTACATCACTATTTCTTCAGTTGATGCACATCATAAGATATATATTTCATCCACAATTTTCACAAATTTCCAGGCATTTGGTTCACTTTCAATCACTTCCTGCTTCAGAACACATGTACTCCTGTATATTTCTGGACTGGTCTTTTCATGAGACTTCTTTCCAAACACATTATTTTTGATTTCCATAATCACTTTTCAAGCAAATCTCACACAGCCTTCATGGTAAACCATAACCCTAATATAATCATTAGATATATAACTGGTTGGAATGAATGATTGTGTATCAATATTAGATTTCCTATATATTTTCAGGTATCAGTTCAATCCATTATGTAAATCGGAACCAGTTCTATTATTTATTCACAGTATGGTCTATTCATGCATTATCTCTATATTCATAGACACAGGGTACACCTATTGGTGCCCCCAAATACTAATCAATACGTCTTCAAGATATTGCTCCCAGAAACGGTGGAAGAAATACTCATGTCACCTGATCTACATATACATTTTATCACAGTGATATTCTGGACACATAATGCAAAGTTCACACTTATGATTGTACCAAAGTCTAAATGGAAAGTGAGCATGTATTACTAAAAACATCCTTGTCCAGATGCCTGATGCTCTCAAATGTCAATCCTATCGGTGACTACACAGTTGCTTCGTCCTAAGATTACATATTCAAACTCAACCCTGTTGAAAATATCTAATCCTATCACTCACTTTATACTTTGACTGATTTCCCAATGTCTCTATTGATATCTGCTTTCCTACATAATTTCCCATATTCATTATTGTGACTGACTCTTCACATGTGCTGACATTTACATCTACTCTCTAACTGACACCCTACTGCTAAAGAACTTTTGGTCCAAATGTTATACTCACTCTTCTTCCTAAACCTACTGACTCTCTTCCTAATCCTACCTACTATCCCTTTTTGACTGGATGTTCTCTTCCACATTCAATCATCCAAGGTACAAGGTCTTATGCCATTGTATATCAATTTATCTGAGACAGCTGTGCAGAATGTAATTCAAAGCTAAGTATCCCAGTCAAGGGCCCAATGCCCTTCTGGGCTTCAAAGCTTACTTAGATTTCTGTTTTCATACATATACTTCACCTATATATTATTATAAATATCGCAGGTTCCCAATACCATTCTTCATCCAGTAGAATGATTCCTAACCCAAATCCAACATGTTCTTACCCCTAACCATACACTGTTCCCTCAATCCAACTTTACAGAAGAGCAGGGACAGAGTTGGTCTTACAATAGAGGAATGTAGGGGATCTTCCACGTGCTGAGAACTCAAAGGTCCATGCAGAAATGATGCCTGGAGAAGATGTAGGCAGCTCTGAAGGACATGAGAGAGCAAAAGTCATCTTCCATGGCAAACAACCTGGTCAGGATGAAGGGTTGTGTCTGAATGAGCCGCACTCTTCTTAATGTAGACAAGATGGACCAAACCAGGCCTGTGTGGAAAGCTGTTCCTGGGTGCCTATGGAGGATATACCATTCTAACTTGTGAAAGTGTCACAGGAAGCAGGGGCAGCCTCCATCTCATAGGACCCTTGGAAGCAACTGTTAGGACAACTTGGTTGCTAAGGCAGTGACCTCATTCAGTTCCTGAAGGAAGTGACCTCACCTCACTTCTTTTGTGATGGAACTCTCTGAACTTGGCAACAAGGAAGCCAGGCACCCAGAGCCAGTTTCAGTCCCAGTCCCAGTGGGCTCACTTGTTTGCATTTACCAAGGACAGAGTCAGTCTTTCTTGGTACCTACTGATGTGAGGATGACCAAATGCCAGGAAAACTCTGAAGAGGGCACTTTTCCGAGAAAGCAGGTAGTGAGTGGCTCACGGGTGGCTCCTGACAACTTCATTGAGTAGGCCAAGGAGGCCAGATCTGAGAGAGGACGGGCCATTTAGGGGAACATTGTATGGCCCACCAGTCAGAAGACACTCCGGATAGTCACAGACCTACTTGGGGGAAGGAGGTGCCTTAGTGGGTGTGGGTGTGAGTTTATGGTTTTGTCTCATGTTCTGAGAATAGGTAGGAAAGGCAGTTTGTTTGGTTTGGAGTGGACTGTTTCTAGTAAGTCGTTGGACAAGGCGAGTGTTTCTATGTCTGTGTATCCCACGGTATCCCTGGTTGTAGACATTGGAAAAGAGAATGAATCAATGGATGCATCCTGTCTAGTAGAAAACTTTCCAGCATTCATCCTTTCCAATTTATGAATGGACTGGGGCTTGCCTTATCTATGGGCAACACCTACTATCTTGCTAAGTTCCTGTTTTCTTCCTGAATTCTGGCCACTCTCCAGAATAGGCTCATGGTTTTGTGTCCAAGATATGTACCACCTCCCAGCTCTATGACATGGCCATGCACTGGATAACTGAAGGGAATGGCAAGCATCTCAGAAAACTCAGATATCAGTGTGACCAGTAAAGTGTCAGTGGAGAAACCCTGCTTTGGGCCTTTTGCTTACCTATTGTTCTGTTGCCCTGAGTGTCAGGAAGGTCTTTGCCTCAGGCCACCCCTTTGTGAAGCCTGAAGTAAACAGTTTTCAAATGGAAATGAAGGGGCATCACCTGTGGCTTTTGGCTTAATTCCTGTGCAAAGGGATGTGTGTGAATCAGCCTCTTGGCCCTGTGTGAGGCTGTGGCTTAGAGTCTCAGCACCTGATGGATTAAAGAAAGATCCCATGTGTGCATCCAAAGCCAAAATGGCAAAAAGAGCAGTCATTGTGGATGAAGTCTCTCGCTTTCCTCTGGAAAGTTCCTGACCTCCATCAAGTGAGAATAGGGATCCTTTGGGTCAAATGAGTTCTTCAAAGCCCTGCAGAGGCTAGCCCATAGGTTCTTGGGTTTTCTCATGTCTCCAATTCACACAAAGAATCTATACCCGAAAGTCAGTAGGCCTCAAATTGGAGAAGCAGAGCAGTATTAATGGCAGGCCTATTTGATCAATCCTGGGTCACAGGAAGAGTGTCCAGGCCACCCAGACATTAGGCAAATGAGGGGCAAGGGAGCTTATTCTAGACGCTGTCTTGGGCTGCCCCCTCATGGAAACCTCCAGCAAGAGGTTATGATGAGTGCCTATATGGAAGAAGATGAGGGCCATGTGGCAGTGTTTTGGTTTGAATTGTGGTCATTTCTGTGGCGGTTGGCAGGGATGACTTGGTCCACCTGGTCTTGAACTCTGGCGTGATTCCCCTCAGAGACTGAGTTCTGGAACTGAACTCAGAGAAGAATTGCCATGAATTGTGTTGGGATTTTAGGAGGCCACGCATGAGAGTTGCCCTTGGAAACTGAGATCTAGGCCCAGGGTGGCTTTCCACAGAGCACTGGGAATCTCAGCCAGGATATCACATGATTTTATTCTTAAAGACCTGGCAGCCATAATTGAGAGTCAAAACACACATGGACCTCACGTTGTAGACCTCAATGGGCCTGGCTTGATGTGACCTTTTGGCCACTCTTGGGAAGCCTTGCCTCTGAGTGTTTCTCCAGAGCTTTCATTGAAATGAGATTCCTCACCATTTAGTGGTTCCTGAATGAATAGAAACCCACAGTGCCTCCAAGTTCATCCTTGAAAAATGGCTTGATAAATACCATGAAATTTTTGAAATTCCCATGACCAGGTGTGGCACTGGAGAACCTTTGGATGTCCTGTTGCTGATCATGAGTGTACCAGACAGTGCCTTGATTGACTGGGTTTCATGAAAATTGTGTAGAACAGAGATGCCAGTAAGTTGGAGCCTGCGGATTAGTGGGCCTAGAGCAGTGGTGTGCAGGTGTGTGATAAAACATCTGTGGTGGGGCCATGTGGATCTGCCATTGGCTTCCACATGGCTTGTGACTGACACGGTGAAGCCAGCAGACCCTTATATGTAAAGGCATCTTGTTATATGGAGAGGTTTCCGGGCAATGTTCAGAAACAGGTTGCTATGGTCAAGGGGGCAAGCTCTGTGGGATAGAAGCCTGGTTGGTGCATTGTCCTCGGACCCTGAGTCAGCACACGTGACAGTACTCCCTCCAGAACTGTGTCCCAGTTGAACTCCTTGTATTTCATGAAGCAAATAGGAAAATCCCAGTGAAGCAGCAAGAAACACCAGGAAAAGTGGAGGATGACCAAATGGCCTCACAGTCCACACGGGGAAACACTTAGACCCCAGTGGCCACAGTTGACCTACAAAGAGAGAATTCAGCACTGCTGCCTCATGTTCACTGGAAAATCAGAAACCATGTCCTCCAGGCTACATAGATGCAGACCAAGCTTTGATGGTCTCACTACAAAGGAAGATAAAGCTCCTGACAACAACATATATTTCAAGGGTCCAACCTCAGAGGCAGTTTCCCAAGAAGTCTTTAGGCCAGTAGAGCTCCATGTTTGTGGAGTGTTTACCCTGTCCCTTACTTATGGAAACTCCTCTACCACCTCCAAGGTTGTGAACTCCTGAGCATTTTCCATTGTATATATGTATTCACAGATTTTCTAACTCTTTTCTTCAAATTGTGTCTTACTCGGGGCAAAGGTAATGTCAAGGCATTGTTCTTGATGAGAGTGGGAAGATTTTTGGGTAGCACAGAATTGCATACACATCGGATTCATTTTCCTATTTTCCATTCAAAATACTGAATCCCTGACACTAACCCATACCCTCCTGGACTCTGATTACCAATCCTGATATGATGGAGGAAAATAACCCAAACAGAATAGCAATACATGCAGTTCAGAGGAGGCATGGTGTCTAATTGGACTTTCCTTTGGCATTATAAAGGCTAGGTGTTATAAATCTAGTCCAATTTAAGAGAAGTAGTTCTCCATTTGTTTGTAAAGTTAACCAATATGTGAATTCCTGTCTCCCTTTCTCTGTAGACTGTTCAGCACACGTATATTTACGTGCACATATAGAATCCTACCTGGTATCCCATGTACATTCTTGTGAGGTGGCTGACATGGCAGATACAAATTGTGAGAAGAGATCACTCCTCCTAAATGCTGTTGGAACTGAAAATTCAACCTATGGGTGAGCTTTCTACTTGAACAACATGATACATAAATCCATGTTCAGTAAATTAAATATTTTTGGATCTGTGGATGATGTATATTTCATGATGAATTTTGATTGGCATATATATTTCTACTTTTTAAAGTCTCTGTGTGTTTGTATGTTTGAATGTAATATATATATATATATATATATATATATATATATATATATATATACATATACACACACACACACACACACACACACACTCTCTCCAGATTTTTCAAAGTATGAAATATATGTGTCTTATTATACACTCCCTAAATTCATTCATGTTCATGTAGGTGGATTTATAATCATCTTTTCAAAAGATTATTCTCAGAAATATTCATCCACCTGAAATACACATTTGTTTCCTAGTGAATGGTGCTTAGAAATCCTAATATTTCTACTGTAACTGACCGAGTTTCGCATCAATGCAAGCAGATTCCTATGATACATGATGTGTATTTTGACGTTTCTTTTTTTTCGACACTGGTACATCACTATTTCTTCAGTTGATGCACATCATAAGATATATATTTCATCCACAATTTTCACAAATTTCCAGGCATTTGGTTCACTTTCAATCACTTCCTGCTTCAGAACACATGTACTCCTGTATATTTCTGGACTGGTCTTTTCATGAGACTTCTTTCCAAACACATTATTTTTGATTTCCATAATCACTTTTCAAGCAAATCTCACACAGCCTTCATGGTAAACCATAACCCTAATATAATCATTAGATATATAACTGGTTGGAATGAATGATTGTGTATCAATATTAGATTTCCTATATATTTTCAGGTATCAGTTCAATCCATTATGTAAATCGGAACCAGTTCTATTATTTATTCACAGTATGGTCTATTCATGCATTATCTCTATATTCATAGACACAGGGTACACCTATTGGTGCCCCCAAATACTAATCACTACGTCTTCAAGATATTGCTCCCAGAAATGGTGGAAGAAATACTCATGTCACCTGATCTACATATACATTTTATCACAGTGATATTCTGGACACATAATGCAAAGTTCACACTTATGATTGTACCAAAGTCTAAATGGAAAGTGAGCATGTATTACTAAAAACATCCTTGTCCAGATGCCTGATGCTCTCAAATGTCAATCCTATCGGTGACTACACAGTTGCTTCGTCCTAAGATTACATATTCAAACTCAACCCTGTTGAAAATATCTAATCCTATCACTCACTTTATACTTTGACTGATTTCCCAATGTCTCTATTGATATCTGCTTTCCTACATAATTTCCCATATTCATTATTGTGACTGACTCTTCACATGTGCTGACATTTACATCTACTCTCTAACTGACACCCTACTGCTAAAGAACTTTTGGTCCAAATGTTATACTCACTCTTCTTCCTAAACCTACTGACTCTCTTCCTAATCCTACATACTATCCCTTTTTGACTGGATGTTCTCTTCCACATTCAATCATCCAAGGTACAAGGCCTTATGCCATTGTATATCAATTTATCTGAGACAGCTGTGCAGAATGTAATTCCAAGCTAAGTATCCCAGTCAAGGGCCCAATGCCCTTCTGGGCTTCAAAGCTTACTTAGATTTCTGTTTTCATACATATACTTCACCTATATATTATTATAAATATCGCAGGTTCCCAATACCATTCTTCATCCAGTAGAATGATTCCTAACCCAAATCCAACATGTTCTTACCCCTAACCATACACTGTTCCCTCAATCCAACTTTACAGAAGAGCAGGGACAGAGTTGGTCTTACAATAGAGGAATGTAGGGGATCTTCCACGTGCTGAGAACTCAAAGGTCCATGCAGAAATGATGCCTGGAGAAGATGTAGGCAGCTCTGAAGGACATGAGAGAGCAAAAGTCATCTTCCATGGCAAACAACCTGGTCAGGATGAAGGGTTGTGTCTGAATGAGCCGCACTCTTCTTAATGTAGACAAGATGGACCAAACCAGGCCTGTGTGGAAAGCTGTTCCTGGGTGCCTATGGAGGATATACCATTCTAACTTGTGAAAGTGTCACAGGAAGCAGGGGCAGCCTCCATCTCATAGGACCCTTGGAAGCAACTGTTAGGACAACTTGGTTGCTAAGGCAGTGACCTCATTCAGTTCCTGAAGGAAGTGACCTCACCTCACTTCTTTTGTGATGGAACTCTCTGAACTTGGCAACAAGGAAGCCAGGCACCCAGAGCCAGTTTCAGTCCCAGTCCCAGTGGGCTCACTTGTTTGCATTTACCAAGGACAGAGTCAGTCTTTCTTGGTACCTACTGATGTGAGGATGACCAAATGCCAGGAAAACTCTGAAGAGGGCACTTTTCCGAGAAAGCAGGTAGTGAGTGGCTCACGGGTGGCTCCTGACAACTTCATTGAGTAGGCCAAGGAGGCCAGATCTGAGAGAGGACGGGCCATTTAGGGGAACATTGTATGGCCCACCAGTCAGAAGACACTCCGGATAGTCACAGACCTACTTGGGGGAAGGAGGTGCCTTAGTGGGTGTGGGTGTGAGTTTATGGTTTTGTCTCATGTTCTGAGAATAGGTAGGAAAGGCAGTTTGTTTGGTTTGGAGTGGACTGTTTCTAGTAAGTCGTTGGACAAGGCGAGTGTTTCTATGTCTGTGTATCCCACGGTATCCCTGGTTGTAGACATTGGAAAAGAGAATGAATCAATGGATGCATCCTGTCTAGTAGAAAACTTTCCAGCATTCATCCTTTCCAATTTATGAATGGACTGGGGCTTGCCTTATCTATGGGCAACACCTACTATCTTGCTAAGTTCCTGTTTTCTTCCTGAATTCTGGCCACTCTCCAGAATAGGCTCATGGTTTTGTGTCCAAGATATGTACCACCTCCCAGCTCTATGACATGGCCATGCACTGGATAACTGAAGGGAATGGCAAGCATCTCAGAAAACTCAGATATCAGTGTGACCAGTAAAGTGTCAGTGGAGAAACCCTGCTTTGGGCCTTTTGCTTACCTATTGTTCTGTTGCCCTGAGTGTCAGGAAGGTCTTTGCCTCAGGCCACCCCTTTGTGAAGCCTGAAGTAAACAGTTTTCAAATGGAAATGAAGGGGCATCACCTGTGGCTTTTGGCTTAATTCCTGTGCAAAGGGATGTGTGTGAATCAGCCTCTTGGCCCTGTGTGAGGCTGTGGCTTAGAGTCTCAGCACCTGATGGATTAAAGAAAGATCCCATGTGTGCATCCAAAGCCAAAATGGCAAAAAGAGCAGTCATTGTGGATGAAGTCTCTCGCTTTCCTCTGGAAAGTTCCTGACCTCCATCAAGTGAGAATAGGGATCCTTTGGGTCAAATGAGTTCTTCAAAGCCCTGCAGAGGCTAGCCCATAGGTTCTTGGGTTTTCTCATGTCTCCAATTCACACAAAGAATCTATACCCGAAAGTCAGTAGGCCTCAAATTGGAGAAGCAGAGCAGTATTAATGGCAGGCCTATTTGATCAATCCTGGGTCACAGGAAGAGTGTCCAGGCCACCCAGACATTAGGCAAATGAGGGGCAAGGGAGCTTATTCTAGACGCTGTCTTGGGCTGCCCCCTCATGGAAACCTCCAGCAAGAGGTTATGATGAGTGCCTATATGGAAGAAGATGAGGGCCATGTGGCAGTGTTTTGGTTTGAATTGTGGTCATTTCTGTGGCGGTTGGCAGGGATGACTTGGTCCACCTGGTCTTGAACTCTGGCGTGATTCCCCTCAGAGACTGAGTTCTGGAACTGAACTCAGAGAAGAATTGCCATGAATTGTGTTGGGATTTTAGGAGGCCACGCATGAGAGTTGCCCTTGGAAACTGAGATCTAGGCCCAGGGTGGCTTTCCACAGAGCACTGGGAATCTCAGCCAGGATATCACATGATTTTATTCTTAAAGACCTGGCAGCCATAATTGAGAGTCAAAACACACATGGACCTCACATTGTAGACCTCAATGGGCCTGGCTTGATGTGACCGTTTGGCCACTCTTGGGAAGCCTTGCCTCTGAGTGTTTCTCCAGAGCTTTCATTGAAATGAGATTCCTCACCATTTAGTGGTTCCTGAATGAATAGAAACCCACAGTGCCTCCAAGTTCATCCTTGAAAAATGGCTTGATAAATACCATGAAATTTTTGAAATTCCCATGACCAGGTGTGGCACTGGAGAACCTTTGGATGTCCTGTTGCTGATCATGAGTGTACCAGACAGTGCCTTGATTGACTGGGTTTCATGAAAATGGTGTAGAACAGAGATGCCAGTAAGTTGGAGCCTGCGGATTAGTGGGCCTAGAGCAGTGGTGTGCAGGTGTGTGATAAAACATCTGTGGTGGGGCCATGTGGATCTGCCATTGGCTTCCACATGGCTTGTGACTGACACGGTGAAGCCAGCAGACCCTTATATGTAAAGGCATCTTGTTATATGGAGAGGTTTCCGGGCAATGTTCAGAAACAGGTTGCTATGGTCAAGGGGGCAAGCTCTGTGGGATAGAAGCCTGGTTGGTGCATTGTCCTCGGACCCTGAGTCAGCACACGTGACAGTACTCCCTCCAGAACTGTGTCCCAGTTGAACTCCTTGTATTTCATGAAGCAAATAGGAAACTCCCAGTGAAGCAGCAAGAAACACCAGGAAAAGTGGAGGATGACCAAATGGCCTCACAGTCCACACGGGGAAACACTTAGACCCCAGTGGCCACAGTTGACCTACAAAGAGAGAATTCAGCACTGCTGCCTCATGTTCACTGGAAAATCAGAAACCATGTCCTCCAGGCTACATAGATGCAGACCAAGCTTTGATGGTCTCACTACAAAGGAAGATAAAGCTCCTGACAACAACATATATTTCAAGGGTCCAACCTCAGAGGCAGTTTCCCAAGAAGTCTTTAGGCCAGCAGAGCTCCATGTTTGTGGAGTGTTTACCCTGTCCCTTACTTATGGAAACTCCTCTACCACCTCCAAGGTTGTGAACTCCTGAGCATTTTCCATTGTATATATGTATTCACAGATTTTCTAACTCTTTTCTTCAAATTGTGTCTTACTCGGGGCAAAGGTAATGTCAAGGCATTGTTCTTGATGAGAGTGGGAAGATTTTTGGGTAGCACAGAATTGCATACACATCGGATTCATTTTCCTATTTTCCATTCAAAATACTGAATCCCTGACACTAACCCATACCCTCCTGGACTCTGATTACCAATCCTGATATGATGGAGGAAAATAACCCAAACAGAATAGCAATACATGCAGTTCAGAGGAGGCATGGTGTCTAATTGGACTTTCCTTTGGCATTATAAAGGCTAGGTGTTATAAATCTAGTCCAATTTAAGAGAAGTAGTTCTCCATTTGTTTGTAAAGTTAACCAATATGTGAATTCCTGTCTCCCTTTCTCTGTAGACTGTTCAGCACACGTATATTTACGTGCACATATAGAATCCTACCTGGTATCCCATGTACATTCTTGTGAGGTGGCTGACATGGCAGATACAAATTGTGAGAAGAGATCACTCCTCCTAAATGCTGTTGGAACTGAAAATTCAACCTATGGGTGAGCTTTCTACTTGAACAACATGATACATAAATCCATGTTCAGTAAATTAAATATTTTTGGATCTGTGGATGATGTATATTTCATGATGAATTTTGATTGGCATATATATTTCTACTTTTTAAAGTCTCTGTGTGTTTGTATGTTTCAATGTATATATATATATATATATATATATATATATATATATATATATATATATATACATATACACACACACACACACACACACACACACACACACTCTCCAGATTTTTCAAAGTATGAAATATATGTGTCTTATTATACACTCCCTAAATTCATTCATGTTCATGTAGGTGGATTTATAATCATCTTTTCAAAAGATTATTCTCAGAAATATTCATCCACCTGAAATACACATTTGTTTCCTAGTGAATGGTGCTTAGAAATCCTAATATTTCTACTGTAACTGACCGAGTTTCGCATCAATGCAAGCAGATTCCTATGATACATGATGTGTATTTTGACGTTTCTTTTTTTTCGACACTGGTACATCACTATTTCTTCAGTTGATGCACATCATAAGATATATATTTCATCCACAATTTTCACAAATTTCCAGGCATTTGGTTCACTTTCAATCACTTCCTGCTTCAGAACACATGTACTCCTGTATATTTCTGGACTGGTCTTTTCATGAGACTTCTTTCCAAACACATTATTTTTGATTTCCATAATCACTTTTCAAGCAAATCTCACACAGCCTTCATGGTAAACCATAACCCTAATATAATCATTCGATATATAACTGGTTGGAATGAATGATTGTGTATCAATATTAGATTTCCTATATATTTTCAGGTATCAGTTCAATCCATTATGTAATTCGGAACCAGTTCTATTATTTATTCACAGTATGGTCTATTCATGCATTATCTCTATATTCATAGACACAGGGTACACCTATTGGTGCCCCCAAATACTAATCACTACGTCTTCAAGATATTGCTCCCAGAAATGGTGGAAGAAATACTCATGTCACCTGATCTACATATACATTTTATCACAGTGATATTCTGGACACATAATGCAAAGTTCACACTTATGATTGTACCAAAGTCTAAATGGAAAGTGAGCATGTATTACTAAAAACATCCTTGTCCAGATGCCTGATGCTCTCAAATGTCAATCCTATCGGTGACTACACAGTTGCTTCGTCCTAAGATTACATATTCAAACTCAACCCTGTTGAAAATATCTAATCCTATCACTCACTTTATACTTTGACTGATTTCCCAATGTCTCTATTGATATCTGCTTTCCTACATAATTTCCCATATTCATTATTGTGACTGACTCTTCACATGTGCTGACATTTACATCTACTCTCTAACTGACACCCTACTGCTAAAGAACTTTTGGTCCAAATGTTATACTCACTCTTCTTCCTAAACCTACTGACTCTCTTCCTAATCCTACCTACTATCCCTTTTTGACTGGATGTTCTCTTCCACATTCAATCATCCAAGGTACAAGGCCTTATGCCATTGTATATCAATTTATCTGAGACAGCTGTGCAGAATGTAATTCCAAGCTAAGTATCCCAGTCAAGGGCCCAATGCCCTTCTGGGCTTCAAAGCTTACTTAGATTTCTGTTTTCATACATATACTTCACCTATATATTATTATAAATATCGCAGGTTCCCAATACCATTCTTCATCCAGTAGAATGATTCCTAACCCAAATCCAACATGTTCTTACCCCTAACCATACACTGTTCCCTCAATCCAACTTTACAGAAGAGCAGGGACAGAGTTGGTCTTACAATAGAGGAATGTAGGGGATCTTCCACGTGCTGAGAACTCAAAGGTCCATGCAGAAATGATGCCTGGAGAAGATGTAGGCAGCTCTGAAGGACATGAGAGAGCAAAAGTCATCTTCCATGGCAAACAACCTGGTCAGGATGAAGGGTTGTGTCTGAATGAGCCGCACTCTTCTTAATGTAGACAAGATGGACCAAACCAGGCCTGTGTGGAAAGCTGTTCCTGGGTGCCTATGGAGGATATACCATTCTAACTTGTGAAAGTGTCACAGGAAGCAGGGGCAGCCTCCATCTCATAGGACCCTTGGAAGCAACTGTTAGGACAACTTGGTTGCTAAGGCAGTGACCTCATTCAGTTCCTGAAGGAAGTGACCTCACCTCACTTCTTTTGTGATGGAACTCTCTGAACTTGGCAACAAGGAAGCCAGGCACCCAGAGCCAGTTTCAGTCCCAGTCCCAGTGGGCTCACTTGTTTGCATTTACCAAGGACAGAGTCAGTCTTTCTTGGTACCTACTGATGTGAGGATGACCAAATGCCAGGAAAACTCTGAAGAGGGCACTTTTCCGAGAAAGCAGGTAGTGAGTGGCTCACGGGTGGCTCCTGACAACTTCATTGAGTAGGCCAAGGAGGCCAGATCTGAGAGAGGACGGGCCATTTAGGGGAACATTGTATGGCCCACCAGTCAGAAGACACTCCGGATAGTCACAGACCTACTTGGGGGAAGGAGGTGCCTTAGTGGGTGTGGGTGTGAGTTTATGGTTTTGTCTCATGTTCTGAGAATAGGTAGGAAAGGCAGTTTGTTTGGTTTGGAGTGGACTGTTTCTAGTAAGTCGTTGGACAAGGCGAGTGTTTCTATGTCTGTGTATCCCACGGTATCCCTGGTTGTAGACATTGGAAAAGAGAATGAATCAATGGATGCATCCTGTCTAGTAGAAAACTTTCCAGCATTCATCCTTTCCAATTTATGAATGGACTGGGGCTTGCCTTATCTATGGGCAACACCTACTATCTTGCTAAGTTCCTGTTTTCTTCCTGAATTCTGGCCACTCTCCAGAATAGGCTCATGGTTTTGTGTCCAAGATATGTACCACCTCCCAGCTCTATGACATGGCCATGCACTGGATAACTGAAGGGAATGGCAAGCATCTCAGAAAACTCAGATATCAGTGTGACCAGTAAAGTGTCAGTGGAGAAACCCTGCTTTGGGCCTTTTGCTTACCTATTGTTCTGTTGCCCTGAGTGTCAGGAAGGTCTTTGCCTCAGGCCACCCCTTTGTGAAGCCTGAAGTAAACAGTTTTCAAATGGAAATGAAGGGGCATCACCTGTGGCTTTTGGCTTAATTCCTGTGCAAAGGGATGTGTGTGAATCAGCCTCTTGGCCCTGTGTGAGGCTGTGGCTTAGAGTCTCAGCACCTGATGGATTAAAGAAAGATCCCATGTGTGCATCCAAAGCCAAAATGGCAAAAAGAGCAGTCATTGTGGATGAAGTCTCTCACTTTCCTCTGGAAAGTTCCTGACCTCCATCAAGTGAGAATAGGGATCCTTTGGGTCAAATGAGTTCTTCAAAGCCCTGCAGAGGCTAGCCCATAGGTTCTTGGGTTTTCTCATGTCTCCAATTCACACAAAGAATCTATACCCGAAAGTCAGTAGGCCTCAAATTGGAGAAGCAGAGCAGTATTAATGGCAGGCCTATTTGATCAATCCTGGGTCACAGGAAGAGTGTCCAGGCCACCCAGACATTAGGCAAATGAGGGGCAAGGGAGCTTATTCTAGACGCTGTCTTGGGCTGCCCCCTCATGGAAACCTCCAGCAAGAGGTTATGATGAGTGCCTATATGGAAGAAGATGAGGGCCATGTGGCAGTGTTTTGGTTTGAATTGTGGTCATTTCTGTGGCGGTTGGCAGGGATGACTTGGTCCACCTGGTCTTGAACTCTGGCGTGATTCCCCTCAGAGACTGAGTTCTGGAACTGAACTCAGAGAAGAATTGCCATGAATTGTGTTGGGATTTTAGGAGGCCACGCATGAGAGTTGCCCTTGGAAACTGAGATCTAGGCCCAGGGTGGCTTTCCACAGAGCACTGGGAATCTCAGCCAGGATATCACATGATTTTATTCTTAAAGACCTGGCAGCCATAATTGAGAGTCAAAACACACATGGACCTCACATTGTAGACCTCAATGGGCCTGGCTTGATGTGACCTTTTGGCCACTCTTGGGAAGCCTTGCCTCTGAGTGTTTCTCCAGAGCTTTCATTGAAATGAGATTCCTCACCATTTAGTGGTTCCTGAATGAATAGAAACCCACAGTGCCTCCAAGTTCATCCTTGAAAAATGGCTTGATAAATACCATGAAATTTTTGAAATTCCCATGACCAGGTGTGGCACTGGAGAACCTTTGGATGTCCTGTTGCTGATCATGAGTGTACCAGACAGTGCCTTGATTGACTGGGTTTCATGAAAATGGTGTAGAACAGAGATGCCAGTAAGTTGGAGCCTGCGGATTAGTGGGCCTAGAGCAGTGGTGTGCAGGTGTGTGATAAAACATCTGTGGTGGGGCCATGTGGATCTGCCATTGGCTTCCACATGGCTTGTGACTGACACGGTGAAGCCAGCAGACCCTTATATGTAAAGGCATCTTGTTATATGGAGAGGTTTCCGGGCAATGTTCAGAAACAGGTTGCTATGGTCAAGGGGGCAAGCTCTGTGGGATAGAAGCCTGGTTGGTGCATTGTCCTCGGACCCTGAGTCAGCACACGTGACAGTACTCCCTCCAGAACTGTGTCCCAGTTGAACTCCTTGTATTTCATGAAGCAAATAGGAAACTCCCAGTGAAGCAGCAAGAAACACCAGGAAAAGTGGAGGATGACCAAATGGCCTCACAGTCCACACGGGGAAACACTTAGACCCCAGTGGCCACAGTTGACCTACAAAGAGAGAATTCAGCACTGCTGCCTCATGTTCACTGGAAAATCAGAAACCATGTCCTCCAGGCTACATAGATGCAGACCAAGCTTTGATGGTCTCACTACAAAGGAAGATAAAGCTCCTGACAACAACATATATTTCAAGGGTCCAACCTCAGAGGCAGTTTCCCAAGAAGTCTTTAGGCCAGCAGAGCTCCATGTTTGTGGAGTGTTTACCCTGTCCCTTACTTATGGAAACTCCTCTACCACCTCCAAGGTTGTGAACTCCTGAGCATTTTCCATTGTATATATGTATTCACAGATTTTCTAACTCTTTTCTTCAAATTGTGTCTTACTCGGGGCAAAGGTAATGTCAAGGCATTGTTCTTGATGAGAGTGGGAAGATTTTTGGGTAGCACAGAATTGCATACACATTGGATTCATTTTCCTATTTTCCATTCAAAATACTGAATCCCTGACACTAACCCATACCCTCCTAGACTCTGATTACCAATCCTGATATGATGGAGGAAAATAACCCAAACAGAATAGCAATACATGCAGTTCAGAGGAGGCATGGTGTCTAATTGGACTTTCCTTTGGCATTATAAAGGCTAGGTGTTATAAATCTAGTCCAATTTAAGAGAAGTAGTTCTCCATTTGTTTGTAAAGTTAACCAATATGTGAATTCCTGTCTCCCTTTCTCTGTAGACTGTTCAGCACATGTATATTTACATGCACATATAGAATCCTACCTGGTATCCCATGTACATTCTTGTGAGGTGGCTGACATGGCAGATACAAATTGTGAGAAGAGATCACTCCTCCTAAATGCTGTTGGAACTGAAAATTCAACCTATGGGTGAGCTTTCTACTTGAACAACATGATACATAAATCCATGTTCAGTAAATTAAATATTTTTGGATCTGTGGATGATGTATATTTCATGATGAATTTTGATTGGCATATATATTTCTACTTTTTAAAGTCTCTGTGTGTTTGTATGTTTGAATGTATACACACACACACACACACACACACACACACACACACACTCTCTCCAGATTTTTCAAAGTATGAAATATATGTGTCTTATTATACACTCCCTAAGTTCATTCATGTTCATGTATGTGGATTTATAATCATCTTTTCAAAAGATTATTCTCAGAAATATTCATCCACCTGAAATACACATTTGTTTCCTAGTGAATGGTGCTTAGAAATCCTAATATTTCTACCGTAACTGACCGAGTTTCGCATCAATGCAAGTAGATTCCTATGATACATGATGTGTATTTTGACGTTTCTTTTTTTTCGACACTGGTACATCACTATTTCTTCAGTTGATGCACATCATAAGATATATATTTCATCCACAATTTTCACAAATTTCCAGGCATTTGGTTCACTTTCAATCACTTCCTGCTTCAGAATACATGTACTCCTGTATATTTCTGGACTGGTCTTTTCATGAGACTTCTTTCCAAACACATTATTTTTGATTTCCATAATCACTTTTCAAGCAAATCTCACACAGCCTTCATGGTAAACCATAACCCTAATATAATCATTAGATATATAACTGGTTGGAATGAATGATTGTGTATCAATATTAGATTTCCTATATATTTTCAGGTATCAGTTCAATCCATTATGTAAATCGGAACCAGTTCTATTATTTATTCACAGTATGGTCTATTCATGCATTATCTCTATATTCATAGACACAGGGTACACCTATTGGTGCCCCCAAATACTAATCAATACGTCTTCAAGATATTGCTCCCAGAAATGGTGGAAGAAATACTCATGTCACCTGATCTACATATACATTTTATCACAGTGATATTCTGGACACATAATGCAAAGTTCACACTTATGATTGTACCAAAGTCTAAATGGAAAGTGAGCATGTATTACTAAAAACATCCTTGTCCAGATGCCTGATGCTCTCAAATGTCAATCCTATCGGTGACTACACAGTTGCTTCGTCCTAAGATTACATATTCAAACTCAACCCTGTTGAAAATATCTAATCCTATCACTCACTTTATACTTTGACTGATTTCCCAATGTCTCTATTGATATCTGCTTTCCTATATAATTTCCCATATTCATTATTGTGACTGACTCTTCACATGTGCTGACATTTACATCTACTCTCTAACTGACACCCTACTGCTAAAGAACTTTTGGTCCAAATGTTATACTCACTCTTCTTCCTAAACCTACTGACTCTCTTCCTAATCCTACCTACTATCCCTTTTTGACTGGATGTTCTCTTCCACACTCAATCATCCAAGGTACAAGGTCTTATGCCATTGTATATCAATTTATCTGAGACAGCTGTGCAGAATGTAATTCAAAGCTAAGTATCCCAGTCAAGGGCCCAATGCCCTTCTGGGCTTCAAAGCTTACTTAGATTTCTGTTTTCATACATATACTTCACCTATATATTATTATAAATATCGCAGGTTCCCAATACCATTCTTCATCCAGTAGAATGATTCCTAACCCAAATCCAACATGTTCTTACCCCTAACCATACACTGTTCCCTCAATCCAACTTTACAGAAGAGCAGGGACAGAGTTGGTCTTACAATAGAGGAATGTAGGGGATCTTCCACGTGCTGAGAACTCAAAGGTCCATGCAGAAATGATGCCTGGAGAAGATGTAGGCAGCTCTGAAGGACATGAGAGAGCAAAAGTCATCTTCCATGGCAAACAACCTGGTCAGGATGAAGGGTTGTGTCTGAATGAGCCGCACTCTTCTTAATGTAGACAAGATGGACCAAACCAGGCCTGTGTGGAAAGCTGTTCCTGGGTGCCTATGGAGGATATACCATTCTAACTTGTGAAAGTGTCACAGGAAACAGGGGCAGCCTCCATCTCATAGGACCCTTGGAAGCAACTGTTAGGACAATTTGGTTGCTAAGGCAGTGACCTCATTCAGTTCCTGAAGGAAGTGACCTCACCTCACTTCTTTTGTGATGGAACTCTCTGAACTTGGCAACAAGGAAGCCAGGCACCCAGAGCCAGTTTCAGTCCCAGTCCCAGTGGGCTCACTTGTTTGCATTTACCAAGGACAGAGTCAGTCTTTCTTGGTACCTACTGATGTGAGGATGACCAAATGCCAGGAAAACTCTGAAGAGGGCACTTTTCTGAGAAAGCAGGTAGTGAGTGGCTCACGGGTGGCTCCTGACAACTTCATTGAGTAGGCCAAGGAGGCCAGATCTGAGAGAGGACGGGCCATTTAGGGGAACATTGTATGGCCCACCAGTCAGAAGACACTCCGGATAGTCACAGACCTACTTGGGGGAAGGAGGTGCCTTAGTGGGTGTGGGTGTGAGTTTATGGTTTTGTCTCATGTTCTGAGAATAGGTAGGAAAGGCAGTTTGTTTGGTTTGGAGTGGACTGTTTCTAGTAAGTCGTTGGACAAGGCGAGTGTTTCTATGTCTGTGTATCCCACTGTATCCCTGGTTGTAGACATTGGAAAAGAGAATGAATCAATGGATGCATCCTGTCTAGTAGAAAACTTTCCAGCATTCATCCTTTCCAATTTATGAATGGACTGGGGCTTGCCTTATCTATGGGCAACACCTACTATCTTGCTAAGTTCCTGTTTTCTTCCTGAATTCTGGCCACTCTCCAGAATAGGCTCATGGTTTTGTGTCCAAGATATGTACCACCTCCCAGCTCTATGACATGGCCATGCACTGGATAACTGAAGGGAATGGCAAGCATCTCAGAAAACTCAGATATCAGTGTGACCAGTAAAGTGTCAGTGGAGAAACCCTGCTTTGGGCCTTTTGCTTACCTATTGTTCTGTTGCCCTGAGTGTCAGGAAGGTCTTTGCCTCAGGCCACCCCTTTGTGAAGCCTGAAGTAAACAGTTTTCAAATGGAAATGAAGGGGCATCACCTGTGGCTTTTGGCTTAATTCCTGTGCAAAGGGATGTGTGTGAATCAGCCTCTTGGCCCTGTGTGAGGCTGTGGCTTAGAGTCTCAGCACCTGATGGATTAAAGAAAGATCCCATGTGTGCATCCAAAGCCAAAATGGCAAAAAGAGCAGTCATTGTGGATGAAGTCTCTCGCTTTCCTCTGGAAAGTTCCTGACCTCCATCAAGTGAGAATAGGGATCCTTTGGGTCAAATGAGTTCTTCAAAGCCCTGCAGAGGCTAGCCCATAGGTTCTTGGGTTTTCTCATGTCTCCAATTCACACAAAGAATCTATACCCGAAAGTCAGTAGGCCTCAAATTGGAGAAGCAGAGCAGTATTAATGGCAGGCCTATTTGATCAATCCTGGGTCACAGGAAGAGTGTCCAGGCCACCCAGACATTAGGCAAATGAGGGGCAAGGGAGCTTATTCTAGACGCTGTCTTGGGCTGCCCCCTCATGGAAACCTCCAGCAAGAGGTTATGATGAGTGCCTATATGGAAGAAGATGAGGGCCATGTGGCAGTGTTTTGGTTTGAATTGTGGTCATTTCTGTGGCGGTTGGAAGGGATGACTTGGTCCACCTGGTCTTGAACTCTGGCGTGATTCCCCTCAGAGACTGAGTTCTGGAACTGAACTCAGAGAAGAATTGCCATGAATTGTGTTGGGATTTTAGGAGGCCACGCATGAGAGTTGCCCTTGGAAACTGAGATCTAGGCCCAGGGTGGCTTTCCACAGAGCACTGGGAATCTCAGCCAGGATATCACATGATTTTATTCTTAAAGACCTGGCAGCCATAATTGAGAGTCAAAACACACATGGACCTCACGTTGTAGACCTCAATGGGCCTGGCTTGATGTGACCTTTTGGCCACTCTTGGGAAGCCTTGCCTCTGAGTGTTTCTCCAGAGCTTTCATTGAAATGAGATTCCTCACCATTTAGTGGTTCCTGAATGAATAGAAACCCACAGTGCCTCCAAGTTCATCCTTGAAAAATGGCTTGATAAATACCATGAAATTTTTGAAATTCCCATGACCAGGTGTGGCACTGGAGAACCTTTGGATGTCCTGTTGCTGATCATGAGTGTACCAGACAGTGCCTTGATTGACTGGGTTTCATGAAAATGGTGTAGAACAGAGATGCCAGTAAGTTGGAGCCTGCGGATTAGTGGGCCTAGAGCAGTGGTGTGCAGGTGTGTGATAAAACATCTGTGGTGGGGCCATGTGGATCTGCCATTGGCTTCCACATGGCTTGTGACTGACACGGTGAAGCCAGCAGACCCTTATATGTAAAGGCATCTTGTTATATGGAGAGGTTTCCGGGCAATGTTCAGAAACAGGTTGCTATGGTCAAGGGGGCAAGCTCTGTGGGATAGAAGCCTGGTTGGTGCATTGTCCTCGGACCCTGAGTCAGCACACGTGACAGTACTCCCTCCAGAACTGTGTCCCAGTTGAACTCCTTGTATTTCATGAAGCAAATAGGAAACTCCCAGTGAAGCAGCAAGAAACACCAGGAAAAGTGGAGGATGACCAAATGGCCTCACAGTCCACACGGGGAAACACTTAGACCCCAGTGGCCACAGTTGACCTACAAAGAGAGAATTCAGCACTGCTGCCTCATGTTCACTGGAAAATCAGAAACCATGTCCTCCAGGCTACATAGATGCAGACCAAGCTTTGATGGTCTCACTACAAAGGAAGATAAAGCTCCTGACAACAACATATATTTCAAGGGTCCAACCTCAGAGGCAGTTTCCCAAGAAGTCTTTAGGCCAGCAGAGCTCCATGTTTGTGGAGTGTTTACCCTGTCCCTTACTTATGGAAACTCCTCTACCACCTCCAAGGTTGTGAACTCCTGAGCATTTTCCATTGTATATATGTATTCACAGATTTTCTAACTCTTTTCTTCAAATTGTGTCTTACTCGGGGCAAAGGTAATGTCAAGGCATTGTTCTTGATGAGAGTGGGAAGATTTTTGTGTAGCACAGAATTGCATACACATTGGATTCATTTTCCTATTTTCCATTCAAAATACTGAATCCCTGACACTAACCCATACCCTCCTGGACTCTGATTACCAATCCTGATATGATGGAGGAAAATAACCCAAACAGAATAGCAATACATGCAGTTCAGAGGAGGCATGGTGTCTAATTGGACTTTCCTTTGGCATTATAAAGGCTAGGTGTTATAAATCTAGTCCAATTTAAGAGAAGTAGTTCTCCATTTGTTTGTAAAGTTAACCAATATGTGAATTCCTGTCTCCCTTTCTCTGTAGACTGTTCAGCACACGTATATTTACGTGCACATATAGAATCCTACCTGGTATCCCATGTACATTCTTGTGAGGTGGCTGACATGGCAGATACAAATTGTGAGAAGAGATCACTCCTCCTAAATGCTGTTGGAACTGAAAATTCAACCTATGGGTGAGCTTTCTACTTGAACAACATGATACATAAATCCATGTTCAGTAAATTAAATATTTTTGGATCTGTGGATGATGTATATTTCATGATGAATTTTGATTGGCATATATATTTCTACTTTTTAAAGTCTCTGTGTGTTTGTATGTTTGAATGTATATATATATATATATATATATATATATATATATATATATATATATATATATATATACATATACATACACACACACACACACACACACACACACTCTCTCCAGATTTTTCAAAGTATGAAATATATGTGTCTTATTATACACTCCCTAAATTCATTCATGTTCATGTAGGTGGATTTATAATCATCTTTTCAAAAGATTATTCTCAGAAATATTCATCCACCTGAAATACACATTTGTTTCCTAGTGAATGGTGCTTAGAAATCCTAATATTTCTACTGTAACTGACCGAGTTTCGCATCAATGCAAGCAGATTCCTATGATACATGATGTGTATTTTGACGTTTCTTTTTTTTCGACACTGGTACATCACTATTTCTTCAGTTGATGCACATCATAAGATATATATTTCATCCACAATTTTCACAAATTTCCAGGCATTTGGTTCACTTTCAATCACTTCCTGCTTCAGAACACATGTACTCCTGTATATTTCTGGACTGGTCTTTTCATGAGACTTCTTTCCAAACACATTATTTTTGATTTCCATAATCACTTTTCAAGCAAATCTCACACAGCCTTCATGGTAAACCATAACCCTAATATAATCATTAGATATATAACTGGTTGGAATGAATGATTGTGTATCAATATTAGATTTCCTATATATTTTCAGGTATCAGTTCAATCCATTATGTAAATCGGAACCAGTTCTATTATTTATTCACAGTATGGTCTATTCATGCATTATCTCTATATTCATAGACACAGGGTACACCTATTGGTGCCCCCAAATACTAATCAATACGTCTTCAAGATATTGCTCCCAGAAATGGTGGAAGAAATACTCATGTCACCTGATCTACATATACATTTTATCACAGTGATATTCTGGACACATAATGCAAAGTTCACACTTATGATTGTACCAAAGTCTAAATGGAAAGTGAGCATGTATTACTAAAAACATCCTTGTCCAGATGCCTGATGCTCTCAAATGTCAATCCTATCGGTGACTACACAGTTGCTTCGTCCTAAGATTACATATTCAAACTCAACCCTGTTGAAAATATCTAATCCTATCACTCACTTTATACTTTGACTGATTTCCCAATGTCTCTATTGATATCTGCTTTCCTATATAATTTCCCATATTCATTATTGTGACTGACTCTTCACATGTGCTGACATTTACATCTACTCTCTAACTGACACCCTACTGCTAAAGAACTTTTGGTCCAAATGTTATACTCACTCTTCTTCCTAAACCTACTGACTCTCTTCCTAATCCTACCTACTATCCCTTTTTGACTGGATGTTCTCTTCCACACTCAATCATCCAAGGTACAAGGTCTTATGCCATTGTATATCAATTTATCTGAGACAGCTGTGCAGAATGTAATTCAAAGCTAAGTATCCCAGTCAAGGGCCCAATGCCCTTCTGGGCTTCAAAGCTTACTTAGATTTCTGTTTTCATACATATACTTCACCTATATATTATTATAAATATCGCAGGTTCCCAATACCATTCTTCATCCAGTAGAATGATTCCTAACCCAAATCCAACATGTTCTTACCCCTAACCATACACTGTTCCCTCAATCCAACTTTACAGAAGAGCAGGGACAGAGTTGGTCTTACAATAGAGGAATGTAGGGGATCTTCCACGTGCTGAGAACTCAAAGGTCCATGCAGAAATGATGCCTGGAGAAGATGTAGGCAGCTCTGAAGGACATGAGAGAGCAAAAGTCATCTTCCATGGCAAACAACCTGGTCAGGATGAAGGGTTGTGTCTGAATGAGCCGCACTCTTCTTAATGTAGACAAGATGGACCAAACCAGGCCTGTGTGGAAAGCTGTTCCTGGGTGCCTATGGAGGATATACCATTCTAACTTATGAAAGTGTCACAGGAAACAGGGGCAGCCTCCATCTCATAGGACCCTTGGAAGCAACTGTTAGGACAATTTGGTTGCTAAGGCAGTGACCTCATTCAGTTCCTGAAGGAAGTGACCTCACCTCACTTCTTTTGTGATGGAACTCTCTGAACTTGGCAACAAGGAAGCCAGGCACCCAGAGCCAGTTTCAGTCCCAGTCCCAGTGGGCTCACTTGTTTGCATTTACCAAGGACAGAGTCAGTCTTTCTTGGTACCTACTGATGTGAGGATGACCAAATGCCAGGAAAACTCTGAAGAGGGCACTTTTCCGAGAAAGCAGGTAGTGAGTGGCTCACGGGTGGCTCCTGACAACTTCATTGAGTAGGCCAAGGAGGCCAGATCTGAGAGAGGACGGGCCATTTAGGGGAACATTGTATGGCCCACCAGTCAGAAGACACTCCGGATAGTCACAGACCTACTTGGGGGAAGGAGGTGCCTTAGTGGGTGTGGGTGTGAGTTTATGGTTTTGTCTCATGTTCTGAGAATAGGTAGGAAAGGCAGTTTGTTTGGTTTGGAGTGGACTGTTTCTAGTAAGTCGTTGGACAAGGCGAGTGTTTCTATGTCTGTGTATCCCACTGTATCCCTGGTTGTAGACATTGGAAAAGAGAATGAATCAATGGATGCATCCTGTCTAGTAGAAAACTTTCCAGCATTCATCCTTTCCAATTTATGAATGGACTGGGGCTTGCCTTATCTATGGGCAACACCTACTATCTTGCTAAGTTCCTGTTTTCTTCCTGAATTCTGGCCACTCTCCAGAATAGGCTCATGGTTTTGTGTCCAAGATATGTACCACCTCCCAGCTCTATGACATGGCCATGCACTGGATAACTGAAGGGAATGGCAAGCATCTCAGAAAACTCAGATATCAGTGTGACCAGTAAAGTGTCAGTGGAGAAACCCTGCTTTGGGCCTTTTGCTTACCTATTGTTCTGTTGCCCTGAGTGTCAGGAAGGTCTTTGCCTCAGGCCACCCCTTTGTGAAGCCTGAAGTAAACAGTTTTCAAATGGAAATGAAGGGGCATCACCTGTGGCTTTTGGCTTAATTCCTGTGCAAAGGGATGTGTGTGAATCAGCCTCTTGGCCCTGTGTGAGGCTGTGGCTTAGAGTCTCAGCACCTGATGGATTAAAGAAAGATCCCATGTGTGCATCCAAAGCCAAAATGGCAAAAAGAGCAGTCATTGTGGATGAAGTCTCTCGCTTTCCTCTGGAAAGTTCCTGACCTCCATCAAGTGAGAATAGGGATCCTTTGGGTCAAATGAGTTCTTCAAAGCCCTGCAGAGGTTCTTGGGTTTTCTCATGTCTCCAATTCACACAAAGAATCTATACCCGAAAGTCAGTAGGCCTCAAATTGGAGAAGCAGAGCAGTATTAATGGCAGGCCTGTTTGATCAATCCTGGGTCACAGGAAGAGTGTCCAGGCCACCCAGACATTAGGCAAATGAGGGGCAAGGGAGCTTATTCTAGACGCTGTCTTGGGCTGCCCCCTCATGGAAACCTCCAGCAAGAGGTTATGATGAGTGCCTATATGGAAGAAGATGAGGGCCATGTGGCAGTGTTTTGGTTTGAATTGTGGTCATTTCTGTGGCGGTTGGAAGGGATGACTTGGTCCACCTGGTCTTGAACTCTGGCGTGATTCCCCTCAGAGACTGAGTTCTGGAACTGAACTCAGAGAAGAATTGCCATGAATTGTGTTGGGATTTTAGGAGGCCACGCATGAGAGTTGCCCTTGGAAACTGAGATCTAGGCCCAGGGTGGCTTTCCACAGAGCACTGGGAATCTCAGCCAGGATATCACATGATTTTATTCTTAAAGACCTGGCAGCCATAATTGAGAGTCAAAACACACATGGACCTCACGTTGTAGACCTCAATGGGCCTGGCTTGATGTGACCTTTTGGCCACTCTTGGGAAGCCTTGCCTCTGAGTGTTTCTCCAGAGCTTTCATTGAAATGAGCTTCCTCACCATTTAGTGGTTCCTGAATGAATAGAAACCCACAGTGCCTCCAAGTTCATCCTTGAAAAATGGCTTGATAAATACCATGAAATTTTTGAAATTCCCATGACCAGGTGGCACTGGAGAACCTTTGGATGTCCTGTTGCTGATCATGAGTGTACCAGACAGTGCCTTGATTGACTGGGTTTCATGAAAATGGTGTAGAACAGAGATGCCAGTAAGTTGGAGCCTGCGGATTAGTGGGCCTAGAGCAGTGGTGTGCAGGTGTGTGATAAAACATCTGTGGTGGGGCCATGTGGATCTGCCATTGGCTTCCACATGGCTTGTGACTGACACGGTGAAGCCAGCAGACCCTTATATGTAAAGGCATCTTGTTATATGGAGAGGTTTCCGGGCAATGTTCAGAAACAGGTTGCTATGGTCAAGGGGGCAAGCTCTGTGGGATAGAAGCCTGGTTGGTGCATTGTCCTCGGACCCTGAGTCAGCACACGTGACAGTACTCCCTCCAGAACTGTGTCCCAGTTGAACTCCTTGTATTTCATGAAGCAAATAGGAAACTCCCAGTGAAGCAGCAAGAAACACCAGGAAAAGTGGAGGATGACCAAATGGCCTCACAGTCCACACGGGGAAACACTTAGACCCCAGTGGCCACAGTTGACCTACAAAGAGAGAATTCAGCACTGCTGCCTCATGTTCACTGGAAAATCAGAAACCATGTCCTCCAGGCTACATAGATGCAGACCAAGCTTTGATGGTCTCACTACAAAGGAAGATAAAGCTCCTGACAACAACATATATTTCAAGGGTCCAACCTCAGAGGCAGTTTCCCAAGAAGTCTTTAGGCCAGCAGAGCTCCATGTTTGTGGAGTGTTTACCCTGTCCCTTACTTATGGAAACTCCTCTACCACCTCCAAGGTTGTGAACTCCTGAGCATTTTCCATTGTATATATGTATTCACAGATTTTCTAACTCTTTTCTTCAAATTGTGTCTTACTCGGGGCAAAGGTAATGTCAAGGCATTGTTCTTGATGAGAGTGGGAAGATTTTTGTGTAGCACAGAATTGCATACACATTGGATTCATTTTCCTATTTTCCATTCAAAATACTGAATCCCTGACACTAACCCATACCCTCCTGGACTCTGATTACCAATCCTGATATGATGGAGGAAAATAACCCAAACAGAATAGCAATACATGCAGTTCAGAGGAGGCATGGTGTCTAATTGGACTTTCCTTTGGCATTATAAAGGCTAGGTGTTATAAATCTAGTCCAATTTAAGAGAAGTAGTTCTCCATTTGTTTGTAAAGTTAACCAATATGTGAATTCCTGTCTCCCTTTCTCTGTAGACTGTTCAGCACACGTATATTTACGTGCACATATAGAATCCTACCTGGTATCCCATGTACATTCTTGTGAGGTGGCTGACATGGCAGATACAAATTGTGAGAAGAGATCACTCCTCCTAAATGCTGTCGGAACTGAAAATTCAACCTATGGGTGAGCTTTCTACTTGAACAACATGATACATAAATCCATGTTCAGTAAATTAAATATTTTTGGATCTGTGGATGATGTATATTTCATGATGAATTTTGATTGGCATATATATTTCTACTTTTTAAAGTCTCTGTGTGTTTGTATGTTTGAATGTATATATATATATATATATATATATATATATATATATACATATACATATACACACACACACACACACACACACACACACACTCTCTCTCCAGATTTTTCAAAGTATGAAATATATGTGTCTTATTATACACTCCCTAAATTCATTCATGTTCATGTAGGTGGATTTATAATCATCTTTTCAAAAGATTATTCTCAGAAATATTCATCCACCTGAAATACACATTTGTTTCCTAGTGAATGGTGCTTAGAAATCCTAATATTTCTACTGTAACTGACCGAGTTTCGCATCAATGCAAGCAGATTCCTATGATACATGATGTGTATTTTGACGTTTCTTTTTTTTCGACACTGGTACATCACTATTTCTTCAGTTGATGCACATCATAAGATATATATTTCATCCACAATTTTCACAAATTTCCAGGCATTTGGTTCACTTTCAATCACTTCCTGCTTCAGAACACATGTACTCCTGTATATTTCTGGACTGGACTTTTCATGAGACTTCTTTCCAAACACATTATTTTTGATTTCCATAATCACTTTTCAAGCAAATCTCACACAGCCTTCATGGTAAACCATAACCCTAATATAATCATTAGATATATAACTGGTTGGAATGAATGATTGTGTATCAATATTAGATTTCCTATATATTTTCAGGTATCAGTTCAATCCATTATGTAAATCGGAACCAGTTCTATTATTTATTCACAGTATGGTCTATTCATGCATTATCTCTATATTCATAGACACAGGGTACACCTATTGGTGCCCCCAAATACTAATCAATACGTCTTCAAGATATTGCTCCCAGAAACGGTGGAAGAAATACTCATGTCACCTGATCTACATATACATTTTATCACAGTGATATTCTGGACACATAATGCAAAGTTCACACTTATGATTGTACCAAAGTCTAAATGGAAAGTGAGCATGTATTACTAAAAACATCCTTGTCCAGATGCCTGATGCTCTCAAATGTCAATCCTATCGGTGACTACACAGTTGCTTCGTCCTAAGATTACATATTCAAACTCAACCCTGTTGAAAATATCTAATCCTATCACTCACTTTATACTTTGACTGATTTCCCAATGTCTCTATTGATATCTGCTTTCCTACATAATTTCCCATATTCATTATTGTGACTGACTCTTCACATGTGCTGACATTTACATCTACTCTCTAACTGACACCCTACTGCTAAAGAACTTTTGGTCCAAATGTTATACTCACTCTTCTTCCTAAACCTACTGACTCTCTTCCTAATCCTACCTACTATCCCTTTTTGACTGGATGTTCTCTTCCACATTCAATCATCCAAGGTACAAGGTCTTATGCCATTGTATATCAATTTATCTGAGACAGCTGTGCAGAATGTAATTCCAAGCTAAGTATCCCAGTCAAGGGCCCAATGCCCTTCTGGGCTTCAAAGCTTACTTAGATTTCTGTTTTCATACATATACTTCACCTATATATTATTATAAATATCGCAGGTTCCCAATACCATTCTTCATCCAGTAGAATGATTCCTAACCCAAATCCAACATGTTCTTACCCCTAACCATACACTGTTCCCTCAATCCAACTTTACAGAAGAGCAGGGACAGAGTTGGTCTTACAATAGAGGAATGTAGGGGATCTTCCACGTGCTGAGAACTCAAAGGTCCATGCAGAAATGATGCCTGGAGAAGATGTAGGCAGCTCTGAAGGACATGAGAGAGCAAAAGTCATCTTCCATGGCAAACAACCTGGTCAGGATGAAGGGTTGTGTCTGAATGAGCCGCACTCTTCTTAATGTAGACAAGATGGACCAAACCAGGCCTGTGTGGAAAGCTGTTCCTGGGTGCCTATGGAGGATATACCATTCTAACTTGTGAAAGTGTCACAGGAAGCAGGGGCAGCCTCCATCTCATAGGACCCTTGGAAGCAACTGTTAGGACAACTTGGTTGCTAAGGCAGTGACCTCATTCAGTTCCTGAAGGAAGTGACCTCACCTCACTTCTTTTGTGATGGAACTCTCTGAACTTGGCAACAAGGAAGCCAGGCACCCAGAGCCAGTTTCAGTCCCAGTCCCAGTGGGCTCACTTGTTTGCATTTACCAAGGACAGAGTCAGTCTTTCTTGGTACCTACTGATGTGAGGATGACCAAATGCCAGGAAAACTCTGAAGAGGGCACTTTTCCGAGAAAGCAGGTAGTGAGTGGCTCACGGGTGGCTCCTGACAACTTCATTGAGTAGGCCAAGGAGGCCAGATCTGAGAGAGGACGGGCCATTTAGGGGAACATTGTATGGCCCACCAGTCAGAAGACACTCCGGATAGTCACAGACCTACTTGGGGGAAGGAGGTGCCTTAGTGGGTGTGGGTGTGAGTTTATGGTTTTGTCTCATGTTCTGAGAATAGGTAGGAAAGGCAGTTTGTTTGGTTTGGAGTGGACTGTTTCTAGTAAGTCGTTGGACAAGGCGAGTGTTTCTATGTCTGTGTATCCCACGGTATCCCTGGTTGTAGACATTGGAAAAGAGAATGAATCAATGGATGCATCCTGTCTAGTAGAAAACTTTCCAGCATTCATCCTTTCCAATTTATGAATGGACTGGGGCTTGCCTTATCTATGGGCAACACCTACTATCTTGCTAAGTTCCTGTTTTCTTCCTGAATTCTGGCCACTCTCCAGAATAGGCTCATGGTTTTGTGTCCAAGATATGTACCACCTCCCAGCTCTATGACATGGCCATGCACTGGATAACTGAAGGGAATGGCAAGCATCTCAGAAAACTCAGATATCAGTGTGACCAGTAAAGTGTCAGTGGAGAAACCCTGCTTTGGGCCTTTTGCTTACCTATTGTTCTGTTGCCCTGAGTGTCAGGAAGGTCTTTGCCTCAGGCCACCCCTTTGTGAAGCCTGAAGTAAACAGTTTTCAAATGGAAATGAAGGGGCATCACCTGTGGCTTTTGGCTTAATTCCTGTGCAAAGGGATGTGTGTGAATCAGCCTCTTGGCCCTGTGTGAGGCTGTGGCTTAGAGTCTCAGCACCTGATGGATTAAAGAAAGATCCCATGTGTGCATCCAAAGCCAAAATGGCAAAAAGAACAGTCATTGTGGATGAAGTCTCTCGCTTTCCTCTGGAAAGTTCCTGACCTCCATCAAGTGAGAATAGGGATCCTTTGGGTCAAATGAGTTCTTCAAAGCCCTGCAGAGGTTCTTGGGTTTTCTCATGTCTCCAATTCACACAAAGAATCTATACCCGAAAGTCAGTAGGCCTCAAATTGGAGAAGCAGAGCAGTATTAATGGCAGGCCTGTTTGATCAATCCTGGGTCACAGGAAGAGTGTCCAGGCCACCCAGACATTAGGCAAATGAGGGGCAAGGGAGCTTATTCTAGACGCTGTCTTGGGCTGCCCCCTCATGGAAACCTCCAGCAAGAGGTTATGATGAGTGCCTATATGGAAGAAGATGAGGGCCATGTGGCAGTGTTTTGGTTTGAATTGTGGTCATTTCTGTGGCGGTTGGCAGGGATGACTTGGTCCACCTGGTCTTGAACTCTGGCGTGATTCCCCTCAGAGACTGAGTTCTGGAACTGAACTCAGAGAAGAATTGCCATGAATTGTGTTGGGATTTTAGGAGGCCACGCATGAGAGTTGCCCTTGGAAACTGAGATCTAGGCCCAGGGTGGCTTTCCACAGAGCACTGGGAATCTCAGCCAGGATATCACATGATTTTATTCTTAAAGACCTGGCAGCCATAATTGAGAGTCAAAACACACATGGACCTCACATTGTAGACCTCAATGGGCCTGGCTTGATGTGACCTTTTGGCCACTCTTGGGAAGCCTTGCCTCTGAGTGTTTCTCCAGAGCTTTCATTGAAATGAGATTCCTCACCATTTAGTGGTTCCTGAATGAATAGAAACCCACAGTGCCTCCAAGTTCATCCTTGAAAAATGGCTTGATAAATACCATGAAATTTTTGAAATTCCCATGACCAGGTGTGGCACTGGAGAACCTTTGGATGTCCTGTTGCTGATCATGAGTGTACCAGACAGTGCCTTGATTGACTGGGTTTCATGAAAATGGTGTAGAACAGAGATGCCAGTAAGTTGGAGCCTGCGGATTAGTGGGCCTAGAGCAGTGGTGTGCAGGTGTGTGATAAAACATCTGTGGTGGGGCCATGTGGATCTGCCATTGGCTTCCACATGGCTTGTGACTGACACGGTGAAGCCAGCAGACCCTTATATGTAAAGGCATCTTGTTATATGGAGAGGTTTCCGGGCAATGTTCAGAAACAGGTTGCTATGGTCAAGGGGGCAAGCTCTGTGGGATAGAAGCCTGGTTGGTGCATTGTCCTCGGACCCTGAGTCAGCACACGTGACAGTACTCCCTCCAGAACTGTGTCCCAGTTGAACTCCTTGTATTTCATGAAGCAAATAGGAAACTCCCAGTGAAGCAGCAAGAAACACCAGGAAAAGTGGAGGATGACCAAATGGCCTCACAGTCCACACGGGGAAACACTTAGACCCCAGTGGCCACAGTTGACCTACAAAGAGAGAATTCAGCACTGCTGCCTCATGTTCACTGGAAAATCAGAAACCATGTCCTCCAGGCTACATAGATGCAGACCAAGCTTTGATGGTCTCACTACAAAGGAAGATAAAGCTCCTGACAACAACATATATTTCAAGGGTCCAACCTCAGAGGCAGTTTCCCAAGAAGTCTTTAGGCCAGCAGAGCTCCATGTTTGTGGAGTGTTTACCCTGTCCCTTACTTATGGAAACTCCTCTACCACCTCCAAGGTTGTGAACTCCTGAGCATTTTCCATTGTATATATGTATTCACAGATTTTCTAACTCTTTTCTTCAAATTGTGTCTTACTCGGGGCAAAGGTAATGTCAAGGCATTGTTCTTGATGAGAGTGGGAAGATTTTTGGGTAGCACAGAATTGCATACACATCGGATTCATTTTCCTATTTTCCATTCAAAATACTGAATCCCTGACACTAACCCATACCCTCCTAGACTCTGATTACCAATCCTGATATGATGGAGGAAAATAACCCAAACAGAATAGCAATACATGCAGTTCAGAGGAGGCATGGTGTCTAATTGGACTTTCCTTTGGCATTATAAAGGCTAGGTGTTATAAATCTAGTCCAATTTAAGAGAAGTAGTTCTCCATTTGTTTGTAAAGTTAACCAATATGTGAATTCCTGTCTCCCTTTTCTGTAGACTGTTCAGCACATGTATATTTACATGCACATATAGAATCCTACCTGGTATCCCATGTACATTCTTGTGAGGTGGCTGACATGGCAGATACAAATTGTGAGAAGAGATCACTCCTCCTAAATGCTGTTGGAACTGAAAATTCAACCTATGGGTGAGCTTTCTACTTGAACAACATGATACATAAATCCATGTTCAGTAAATTAAATATTTTTGGATCTGTGGATGATGTATATTTCATGATGAATTTTGATTGGCATATATATTTCTACTTTTTAAAGTCTCTGTGTGTTTGTATGTTTGAATGTATATATATATATATATATATATATATATATATATATATATATGTATATATATACATATACATATACACACACACACACACACACACACACACACACTCTCTCCAGATTTTTCAAAGTATGAAATATATGTGTCTTATTATACACTCCCTAAATTCATTCATGTTCATGTAGGTGGATTTATAATCATCTTTTCAAAAGATTATTCTCAGAAATATTCATCCACCTGAAATACACATTTGTTTCCTAGTGAATGGTGCTTAGAAATCCTAATATTTCTACTGTAACTGACCGAGTTTTGCATCAATGCAAGCAGATTCCTATGATACATGATGTGTATTTTGACGTTTCTTTTTTTTCGACACTGGTACATCACTATTTCTTCAGTTGATGCACATCATAAGATATATATTTCATCCACAATTTTCACAAATTTCCAGGCATTTGGTTCACTTTCAATCACTTCCTGCTTCAGAACACATGTACTCCTGTATATTTCTGGACTGGTCTTTTCATGAGACTTCTTTCCAAACACATTATTTTTGATTTCCATAATCAATTTTCAAGCAAATCTCACACAGCCTTCATGGTAAACCATAACCCTAATATAATCATTAGATATATAACTGGTTGGAATGAATGATTGTGTATCAATATTAGATTTCCTATATATTTTCAGGTATCAGTTCAATCCATTATGTAAATCGGAACCAGTTCTATTATTTATTCACAGTATGGTCTATTCATGCATTATCTCTATATTCATAGACACAGGGTACACCTATTGGTGCCCCCAAATACTAATCAATACGTCTTCAAGATATTGCTCCCAGAAACGGTGGAAGAAATACTCATGTCACCTGATCTACATATACATTTTATCACAGTGATATTCTGGACACATAATGCAAAGTTCACACTTATGATTGTACCAAAGTCTAAATGGAAAGTGAGCATGTATTACTAAAAACATCCTTGTCCAGATGCCTGATGCTCTCAAATGTCAATCCTATCGGTGACTACACAGTTGCTTCGTCCTAAGATTACATATTCAAACTCAACCCTGTTGAAAATATCTAATCCTATCACTCACTTTATACTTTGACTGATTTCCCAATGTCTCTATTGATATCTGCTTTCCTACATAATTTCCCATATTCATTATTGTGACTGACTCTTCACATGTGCTGACATTTACATCTACTCTCTAACTGACACCCTACTGCTAAAGAACTTTTGGTCCAAATGTTATACTCACTCTTCTTCCTAAACCTACTGACTCTCTTCCTAATCCTACCTACTATCCCTTTTTGACTGGATGTTCTCTTCCACATTCAATCATCCAAGGTACAAGGTCTTATGCCATTGTATATCAATTTATCTGAGACAGCTGTGCAGAATGTAATTCCAAGCTAAGTATCCCAGTCAAGGGCCCAATGCCCTTCTGGGCTTCAAAGCTTACTTAGATTTCTGTTTTCATACATATACTTCACCTATATATTATTATAAATATCGCAGGTTCCCAATACCATTCTTCATCCAGTAGAATGATTCCTAACCCAAATCCAACATGTTCTTACCCCTAACCATACACTGTTCCCTCAATCCAACTTTACAGAAGAGCAGGGACAGAGTTGGTCTTACAATAGAGGAATGTAGGGGATCTTCCACGTGCTGAGAACTCAAAGGTCCATGCAGAAATGATGCCTGGAGAAGATGTAGGCAGCTCTGAAGGACATGAGAGAGCAAAAGTCATCTTCCATGGCAAACAACCTGGTCAGGATGAAGGGTTGTGTCTGAATGAGCCGCACTCTTCTTAATGTAGACAAGATGGACCAAACCAGGCCTGTGTGGAAAGCTGTTCCTGGGTGCCTATGGAGGATATACCATTCTAACTTGTGAAAGTGTCACAGGAAGCAGGGGCAGCCTCCATCTCATAGGACCCTTGGAAGCAACTGTTAGGACAACTTGGTTGCTAAGGCAGTGACCTCATTCAGTTCCTGAAGGAAGTGACCTCACCTCACTTCTTTTGTGATGGAACTCTCTGAACTTGGCAACAAGGAAGCCAGGCACCCAGAGCCAGTTTCAGTCCCAGTCCCAGTGGGCTCACTTGTTTGCATTTACCAAGGACAGAGTCAGTCTTTCTTGGTACCTACTGATGTGAGGATGACCAAATGCCAGGAAAACTCTGAAGAGGGCACTTTTCCGAGAAAGCAGGTAGTGAGTGGCTCACGGGTGGCTCCTGACAACTTCATTGAGTAGGCCAAGGAGGCCAGATCTGAGAGAGGACGGGCCATTTAGGGGAACATTGTATGGCCCACCAGTCAGAAGACACTCCGGATAGTCACAGACCTACTTGGGGGAAGGAGGTGCCTTAGTGGGTGTGGGTGTGAGTTTATGGTTTTGTCTCATGTTCTGAGAATAGGTAGGAAAGGCAGTTTGTTTGGTTTGGAGTGGACTGTTTCTAGTAAGTCGTTGGACAAGGCGAGTGTTTCTATGTCTGTGTATCCCACGGTATCCCTGGTTGTAGACATTGGAAAAGAGAATGAATCAATGGATGCATCCTGTCTAGTAGAAAACTTTCCAGCATTCATCCTTTCCAATTTATGAATGGACTGGGGCTTGCCTTATCTATGGGCAACACCTACTATCTTGCTAAGTTCCTGTTTTCTTCCTGAATTCTGGCCACTCTCCAGAATAGGCTCATGGTTTTGTGTCCAAGATATGTACCACCTCCCAGCTCTATGACATGGCCATGCACTGGATAACTGAAGGGAATGGCAAGCATCTCAGAAAACTCAGATATCAGTGTGACCAGTAAAGTGTCAGTGGAGAAACCCTGCTTTGGGCCTTTTGCTTACCTATTGTTCTGTTGCCCTGAGTGTCAGGAAGGTCTTTGCCTCAGGCCACCCCTTTGTGAAGCCTGAAGTAAACAGTTTTCAAATGGAAATGAAGGGGCATCACCTGTGGCTTTTGGCTTAATTCCTGTGCAAAGGGATGTGTGTGAATCAGCCTCTTGGCCCTGTGTGAGGCTGTGGCTTAGAGTCTCAGCACCTGATGGATTAAAGAAAGATCCCATGTGTGCATCCAAAGCCAAAATGGCAAAAAGAGCAGTCATTGTGGATGAAGTCTCTCGCTTTCCTCTGGAAAGTTCCTGACCTCCATCAAGTGAGAATAGGGATCCTTTGGGTCAAATGAGTTCTTCAAAGCCCTGCAGAGGCTAGCCCATAGGTTCTTGGGTTTTCTCATGTCTCCAATTCACACAAAGAATCTATACCCGAAAGTCAGTAGGCCTCAAATTGGAGAAGCAGAGCAGTATTAATGGCAGGCCTATTTGATCAATCCTGGGTCACAGGAAGAGTGTCCAGGCCACCCAGACATTAGGCAAATGAGGGGCAAGGGAGCTTATTCTAGACGCTGTCTTGGGCTGCCCCCTCATGGAAACCTCCAGCAAGAGGTTATGATGAGTGCCTATATGGAAGAAGATGAGGGCCATGTGGCAGTGTTTTGGTTTGAATTGTGGTCATTTCTGTGGCGGTTGGCAGGGATGACTTGGTCCACCTGGTCTTGAACTCTGGCGTGATTCCCCTCAGAGACTGAGTTCTGGAACTGAACTCAGAGAAGAATTGCCATGAATTGTGTTGGGATTTTAGGAGGCCACGCATGAGAGTTGCCCTTGGAAACTGAGATCTAGGCCCAGGGTGGCTTTCCACAGAGCACTGGGAATCTCAGCCAGGATATCACATGATTTTATTCTTAAAGACCTGGCAGCCATAATTGAGAGTCAAAACACACATGGACCTCACATTGTAGACCTCAATGGGCCTGGCTTGATGTGACCTTTTGGCCACTCTTGGGAAGCCTTGCCTCTGAGTGTTTCTCCAGAGCTTTCATTGAAATGAGATTCCTCACCATTTAGTGGTTCCTGAATGAATAGAAACCCACAGTGCCTCCAAGTTCATCCTTGAAAAATGGCTTGATAAATACCATGAAATTTTTGAAATTCCCATGACCAGGTGTGGCACTGGAGAACCTTTGGATGTCCTGTTGCTGATCATGAGTGTACCAGACAGTGCCTTGATTGACTGGGTTTCATGAAAATGGTGTAGAACAGAGATGCCAGTAAGTTGGAGCCTGCGGATTAGTGGGCCTAGAGCAGTGGTGTGCAGGTGTGTGATAAAACATCTGTGGTGGGGCCATGTGGATCTGCCATTGGCTTCCACATGGCTTGTGACTGACACGGTGAAGCCAGCAGACCCTTATATGTAAAGGCATCTTGTTATATGGAGAGGTTTCCGGGCAATGTTCAGAAACAGGTTGCTATGGTCAAGGGGGCAAGCTCTGTGGGATAGAAGCCTGGTTGGTGCATTGTCCTCGGACCCTGAGTCAGCACACGTGACAGTACTCCCTCCAGAACTGTGTCCCAGTTGAACTCCTTGTATTTCATGAAGCAAATAGGAAACTCCCAGTGAAGCAGCAAGAAACACCAGGAAAAGTGGAGGATGACCAAATGGCCTCACAGTCCACACGGGGAAACACTTAGACCCCAGTGGCCACAGTTGACCTACAAAGAGAGAATTCAGCACTGCTGCCTCATGTTCACTGGAAAATCAGAAACCATGTCCTCCAGGCTACATAGATGCAGACCAAGCTTTGATGGTCTCACTACAAAGGAAGATAAAGCTCCTGACAACAACATATATTTCAAGGGTCCAACCTCAGAGGCAGTTTCCCAAGAAGTCTTTAGGCCAGCAGAGCTCCATGTTTGTGGAGTGTTTACCCTGTCCCTTACTTATGGAAACTCCTCTACCACCTCCAAGGTTGTGAACTCCTGAGCATTTTCCATTGTATATATGTATTCACAGATTTTCTAACTCTTTTCTTCAAATTGTGTCTTACTCGGGGCAAAGGTAATGTCAAGGCATTGTTCTTGATGAGAGTGGGAAGATTTTTGGGTAGCACAGAATTGCATACACATTGGATTCATTTTCCTATTTTCCATTCAAAATACTGAATCCCTGACACTAACCCATACCCTCCTGGACTCTGATTACCAATCCTGATATGATGGAGGAAAATAACCCAAACAGAATAGCAATACATGCAGTTCAGAGGAGGCATGGTGTCTAATTGGACTTTCCTTTGGCATTATAAAGGCTAGGTGTTATAAATCTAGTCCAATTTAAGAGAAGTAGTTCTCCATTTGTTTGTAAAGTTAACCAATATGTGAATTCCTGTCTCCCGTTCTCTGTAGACTGTTCAGCACACGTATATTTACGTGCACATATAGAATCCTACCTGGTATCCCATGTACATTCTTGTGAGGTGGCTGACATGGCAGATACAAATTGTGAGAAGAGATCACTCCTCCTAAATGCTGTTGGAACTGAAAATTCAACCTATGGGTGAGCTTTCTACTTGAACAACATGATACATAAATCCATGTTCAGTAAATTAAATATTTTTGGATCTGTGGATGATGTATATTTCATGATGAATTTTGATTGGCATATATATTTCTACTTTTTAAAGTCTCTGTGTGTTTGTATGTTTGAATGTATATATATATATATATATATATATATATATATATATGTATATATATACATATACATATACACACACACACACACACACACACACACTCTCTCCAGATTTTTCAAAGTATGAAATATATGTGTCTTATTATACACTCCCTAAATTCATTCATGTTCATGTATGTGGATTTATAATCATCTTTTCAAAAGATTATTCTCAGAAATATTCATCCACCTGAAATACACATTTGTTTCCTAGTGAATGGTGCTTAGAAATCCTAATATTTCTACTGTAACTGACCGAGTTTCGCATCAATGCAAGCAGATTCCTATGATACATGATGTGTATTTTGACGTTTCTTTTTTTTCGACACTGGTACATCACTATTTCTTCAGTTGATGCACATCATAAGATATATATTTCATCCACAATTTTCACAAATTTCCAGGCATTTGGTTCACTTTCAATCACTTCCTGCTTCAGAACACATGTACTCCGGTATATTTCTGGACTGGTCTTTTCATGAGACTTCTTTCCAAACACATTATTTTTGATTTCCATAATCACTTTTCAAGCAAATCTCACACAGCCTTCATGGTAAACCATAACCCTAATATAATCATTAGATATATAACTGGTTGGAATGAATGATTGTGTATCAATACTAGATTTCCTATATATTTTCAGGTATCAGTTCAATCCATTATGTAAATCGGAACCAGTTCTATTATTTATTCACAGTATGGTCTATTCATGCATTATCTCTATATTCATAGACACAGGGTACACCTATTGGTGCCCCCAAATACTAATCAATACGTCTTCAAGATATTGCTCCCAGAAATGGTGGAAGAAATACTCATGTCACCTGATCTACATATACATTTTATCACAGTGATATTCTGGACACATAATGCAAAGTTCACACTTATGATTGTACCAAAGTCTAAATGGAAAGTGAGCATGTATTACTAAAAACATCCTTGTCCAGATGCCTGATGCTCTCAAATGTCAATCCTATCGGTGACTACACAGTTGCTTCGTCCTAAGATTACATATTCAAACTCAACCCTGTTGAAAATATCTAATCCTATCACTCACTTTATACTTTGACTGATTTCCCAATGTCTCTATTGATATCTGCTTTCCTACATAATTTCCCATATTCATTATTGTGACTGACTCTTCACATGTGCTGACATTTACATCTACTCTCTAACTGACACCCTACTGCTAAAGAACTTTTGGTCCAAATGTTATACTCACTCTTCTTCCTAAACCTACTGACTCTCTTCCTAATCCTACCTACTATCCCTTTTTGACTGGATGTTCTCTTCCACATTCAATCATCCAAGGTACAAGGTCTTATGCCATTGTATATCAATTTATCTGAGACAGCTGTGCAGAATGTAATTCCAAGCTAAGTATCCCAGTCAAGGGCCCAATGCCCTTCTGGGCTTCAAAGCTTACTTAGATTTCTGTTTTCATACATATACTTCACCTATATATTATTATAAATATCGCAGGTTCCCAATACCATTCTTCATCCAGTAGAATGATTCCTAACCCAAATCCAACATGTTCTTACCCCTAACCATACACTGTTCCCTCAATCCAACTTTACAGAAGAGCAGGGACAGAGTTGGTCTTACAATAGAGGAATGTAGGGGATCTTCCACGTGCTGAGAACTCAAAGGTCCATGCAGAAATGATGCCTGGAGAAGATGTAGGCAGCTCTGAAGGACATGAGAGAGCAAAAGTCATCTTCCATGGCAAACAACCTGGTCAGGATGAAGGGTTGTGTCTGAATGAGCCGCACTCTTCTTAATGTAGACAAGATGGACCAAACCAGGCCTGTGTGGAAAGCTGTTCCTGGGTGCCTATGGAGGATATACCATTCTAACTTGTGAAAGTGTCACAGGAAGCAGGGGCAGCCTCCATCTCATAGGACCCTTGGAAGCAACTGTTAGGACAACTTGGTTGCTAAGGCAGTGACCTCATTCAGTTCCTGAAGGAAGTGACCTCACCTCACTTCTTTTGTGATGGAACTCTCTGAACTTGGCAACAAGGAAGCCAGGCACCCAGAGCCAGTTTCAGTCCCAGTCCCAGTGGGCTCACTTGTTTGCATTTACCAAGGACAGAGTCAGTCTTTCTTGGTACCTACTGATGTGAGGATGACCAAATGCCAGGAAAACTCTGAAGAGGGCACTTTTCCGAGAAAGCAGGTAGTGAGTGGCTCACGGGTGGCTCCTGACAACTTCATTGAGTAGGCCAAGGAGGCCAGATCTGAGAGAGGACGGGCCATTTAGGGGAACATTGTATGGCCCACCAGTCAGAAGACACTCCGGATAGTCACAGACCTACTTGGGGGAAGGAGGTGCCTTAGTGGGTGTGGGTGTGAGTTTATGGTTTTGTCTCATGTTCTGAGAATAGGTAGGAAAGGCAGTTTGTTTGGTTTGGAGTGGACTGTTTCTAGTAAGTCGTTGGACAAGGCGAGTGTTTCTATGTCTGTGTATCCCACGGTATCCCTGGTTGTAGACATTGGAAAAGAGAATGAATCAATGGATGCATCCTGTCTAGTAGAAAACTTTCCAGCATTCATCCTTTCCAATTTATGAATGGACTGGGGCTTGCCTTATCTATGGGCAACACCTACTATCTTGCTAAGTTCCTGTTTTCTTCCTGAATTCTGGCCACTCTCCAGAATAGGCTCATGGTTTTGTGTCCAAGATATGTACCACCTCCCAGCTCTATGACATGGCCATGCACTGGATAACTGAAGGGAATGGCAAGCATCTCAGAAAACTCAGATATCAGTGTGACCAGTAAAGTGTCAGTGGAGAAACCCTGCTTTGGGCCTTTTGCTTACCTATTGTTCTGTTGCCCTGAGTGTCAGGAAGGTCTTTGCCTCAGGCCACCCCTTTGTGAAGCCTGAAGTAAACAGTTTTCAAATGGAAATGAAGGGGCATCACCTGTGGCTTTTGGCTTAATTCCTGTGCAAAGGGATGTGTGTGAATCAGCCTCTTGGCCCTGTGTGAGGCTGTGGCTTAGAGTCTCAGCACCTGATGGATTAAAGAAAGATCCCATGTGTGCATCCAAAGCCAAAATGGCAAAAAGAGCAGTCATTGTGGATGAAGTCTCTCGCTTTCCTCTGGAAAGTTCCTGACCTCCATCAAGTGAGAATAGGGATCCTTTGGGTCAAATGAGTTCTTCAAAGCCCTGCAGAGGCTAGCCCATAGGTTCTTGGGTTTTCTCATGTCTCCAATTCACACAAAGAATCTATACCCGAAAGTCAGTAGGCCTCAAATTGGAGAAGCAGAGCAGTATTAATGGCAGGCCTATTTGATCAATCCTGGGTCACAGGAAGAGTGTCCAGGCCACCCAGACATTAGGCAAATGAGGGGCAAGGGAGCTTATTCTAGACGCTGTCTTGGGCTGCCCCCTCATGGAAACCTCCAGCAAGAGGTTATGATGAGTGCCTATATGGAAGAAGATGAGGGCCATGTGGCAGTGTTTTGGTTTGAATTGTGGTCATTTCTGTGGCGGTTGGCAGGGATGACTTGGTCCACCTGGTCTTGAACTCTGGCGTGATTCCCCTCAGAGACTGAGTTCTGGAACTGAACTCAGAGAAGAATTGCCATGAATTGTGTTGGGATTTTAGGAGGCCACGCATGAGAGTTGCCCTTGGAAACTGAGATCTAGGCCCAGGGTGGCTTTCCACAGAGCACTGGGAATCTCAGCCAGGATATCACATGATTTTATTCTTAAAGACCTGGCAGCCATAATTGAGAGTCAAAACACACATGGACCTCACATTGTAGACCTCAATGGGCCTGGCTTGATGTGACCGTTTGGCCACTCTTGGGAAGCCTTGCCTCTGAGTGTTTCTCCAGAGCTTTCATTGAAATGAGATTCCTCACCATTTAGTGGTTCCTGAATGAATAGAAACCCACAGTGCCTCCAAGTTCATCCTTGAAAAATGGCTTGATAAATACCATGAAATTTTTGAAATTCCCATGACCAGGTGTGGCACTGGAGAACCTTTGGATGTCCTGTTGCTGATCATGAGTGTACCAGACAGTGCCTTGATTGACTGGGTTTCATGAAAATGGTGTAGAACAGAGATGCCAGTAAGTTGGAGCCTGCGGATTAGTGGGCCTAGAGCAGTGGTGTGCAGGTGTGTGATAAAACATCTGTGGTGGGGCCATGTGGATCTGCCATTGGCTTCCACATGGCTTGTGACTGACACGGTGAAGCCAGCAGACCCTTATATGTAAAGGCATCTTGTTATATGGAGAGGTTTCCGGGCAATGTTCAGAAACAGGTTGCTATGGTCAAGGGGGCAAGCTCTGTGGGATAGAAGCCTGGTTGGTGCATTGTCCTCGGACCCTGAGTCAGCACACGTGACAGTACTCCCTCCAGAACTGTGTCCCAGTTGAACTCCTTGTATTTCATGAAGCAAATAGGAAACTCCCAGTGAAGCAGCAAGAAACACCAGGAAAAGTGGAGGATGACCAAATGGCCTCACAGTCCACACGGGGAAACACTTAGACCCCAGTGGCCACAGTTGACCTACAAAGAGAGAATTCAGCACTGCTGCCTCATGTTCACTGGAAAATCAGAAACCATGTCCTCCAGGCTACATAGATGCAGACCAAGCTTTGATGGTCTCACTACAAAGGAAGATAAAGCTCCTGACAACAACATATATTTCAAGGGTCCAACCTCAGAGGCAGTTTCCCAAGAAGTCTTTAGGCCAGCAGAGCTCCATGTTTGTGGAGTGTTTACCCTGTCCCTTACTTATGGAAACTCCTCTACCACCTCCAAGGTTGTGAACTCCTGAGCATTTTCCATTGTATATATGTATTCACAGATTTTCTAACTCTTTTCTTCAAATTGTGTCTTACTCGGGGCAAAGGTAATGTCAAGGCATTGTTCTTGATGAGAGTGGGAAGATTTTTGGGTAGCACAGAATTGCATACACATCGGATTCATTTTCCTATTTTCCATTCAAAATACTGAATCCCTGACACTAACCCATACCCTCCTAGACTCTGATTACCAATCCTGATATGATGGAGGAAAATAACCCAAACAGAATAGCAATACATGCAGTTCAGAGGAGGCATGGTGTCTAATTGGACTTTCCTTTGGCATTATAAAGGCTAGGTGTTATAAATCTAGTCCAATTTAAGAGAAGTAGTTCTCCATTTGTTTGTAAAGTTAACCAATATGTGAATTCCTGTCTCCCTTTCTCTGTAGACTGTTCAGCACATGTATATTTACATGCACATATAGAATCCTACCTGGTATCCCATGTACATTCTTGTGAGGTGGCTGACATGGCAGATACAAATTGTGAGAAGAGATCACTCCTCCTAAATGCTGTTGGAACTGAAAATTCAACCTATGGGTGAGCTTTCTACTTGAACAACATGATACATAAATCCATGTTCAGTAAATTAAATATTTTTGGATCTGTGGATGATGTATATTTCATGATGAATTTTGATTGGCATATATATTTCTACTTTTTAAAGTCTCTGTGTGTTTGTATGTTTGAATGTATATATATATATATATATATATATATATATATATATGTATATATATACATATACATATACACACACACACACACACACACACACACACACACTCTCTCCAGATTTTTCAAAGTATGAAATATATGTGTCTTATTATACACTCCCTAAGTTCATTCATGTTCATGTATGTGGATTTATAATCATCTTTTCAAAAGATTATTCTCAGAAATATTCATCCACCTGAAATACACATTTGTTTCCTAGTGAATGGTGCTTAGAAATCCTAATATTTCTACCGTAACTGACCGAGTTTCGCATCAATGCAAGTAGATTCCTATGATACATGATGTGTATTTTGACGTTTCTTTTTTTTTGACACTGGTACATCACTATTTCTTCAGTTGATGCACATCATAAGATATATATTTCATCCACAATTTTCACAAATTTCCAGGCATTTGGTTCACTTTCAATCACTTCCTGCTTCAGAACACATGTACTCCTGTATATTTCTGGACTGGACTTTTCATGAGACTTCTTTCCAAACACATTATTTTTGATTTCCATAATCACTTTTCAAGCAAATCTCACACAGCCTTCATGGTAAACCATAACCCTAATATAATCATTAGATATATAACTGGTTGGAATGAATGATTGTGTATCAATATTAGATTTCCTATATATTTTCAGGTATCAGTTCAATCCATTATGTAAATCGGAACCAGTTCTATTATTTATTCACAGTATGGTCTATTCATGCATTATCTCTATATTCATAGACACAGGGTACACCTATTGGTGCCCCCAAATACTAATCAATACGTCTTCAAGATATTGCTCCCAGAAACGGTGGAAGAAATACTCATGTCACCTGATCTACATATACATTTTATCACAGTGATATTCTGGACACATAATGCAAAGTTCACACTTATGATTGTACCAAAGTCTAAATGGAAAGTGAGCATGTATTACTAAAAACATCCTTGTCCAGATGCCTGATGCTCTCAAATGTCAATCCTATCGGTGACTACACAGTTGCTTCGTCCTAAGATTACATATTCAAACTCAACCCTGTTGAAAATATCTAATCCTATCACTCACTTTATACTTTGACTGATTTCCCAATGTCTCTATTGATATCTGCTTTCCTACATAATTTCCCATATTCATTATTGTGACTGACTCTTCACATGTGCTGACATTTACATCTACTCTCTAACTGACACCCTACTGCTAAAGAACTTTTGGTCCAAATGTTATACTCACTCTTCTTCCTAAACCTACTGACTCTCTTCCTAATCCTACCTACTATCCCTTTTTGACTGGATGTTCTCTTCCACATTCAATCATCCAAGGTACAAGGTCTTATGCCATTGTATATCAATTTATCTGAGACAGCTGTGCAGAATGTAATTCCAAGCTAAGTATCCCAGTCAAGGGCCCAATGCCCTTCTGGGCTTCAAAGCTTACTTAGATTTCTGTTTTCATACATATACTTCACCTATATATTATTATAAATATCGCAGGTTCCCAATACCATTCTTCATCCAGTAGAATGATTCCTAACCCAAATCCAACATGTTCTTACCCCTAACCATACACTGTTCCCTCAATCCAACTTTACAGAAGAGCAGGGACAGAGTTGGTCTTACAATAGAGGAATGTAGGGGATCTTCCACGTGCTGAGAACTCAAAGGTCCATGCAGAAATGATGCCTGGAGAAGATGTAGGCAGCTCTGAAGGACATGAGAGAGCAAAAGTCATCTTCCATGGCAAACAACCTGGTCAGGATGAAGGGTTGTGTCTGAATGAGCCGCACTCTTCTTAATGTAGACAAGATGGACCAAACCAGGCCTGTGTGGAAAGCTGTTCCTGGGTGCCTATGGAGGATATACCATTCTAACTTGTGAAAGTGTCACAGGAAGCAGGGGCAGCCTCCATCTCATAGGACCCTTGGAAGCAACTGTTAGGACAACTTGGTTGCTAAGGCAGTGACCTCATTCAGTTCCTGAAGGAAGTGACCTCACCTCACTTCTTTTGTGATGGAACTCTCTGAACTTGGCAACAAGGAAGCCAGGCACCCAGAGCCAGTTTCAGTCCCAGTCCCAGTGGGCTCACTTGTTTGCATTTACCAAGGACAGAGTCAGTCTTTCTTGGTACCTACTGATGTGAGGATGACCAAATGCCAGGAAAACTCTGAAGAGGGCACTTTTCCGAGAAAGCAGGTAGTGAGTGGCTCACGGGTGGCTCCTGACAACTTCATTGAGTAGGCCAAGGAGGCCAGATCTGAGAGAGGACGGGCCATTTAGGGGAACATTGTATGGCCCACCAGTCAGAAGACACTCCGGATAGTCACAGACCTACTTGGGGGAAGGAGGTGCCTTAGTGGGTTTGGGTGTGAGTTTATGGTTTTGTCTCATGTTCTGAGAATAGGTAGGAAAGGCAGTTTGTTTGGTTTGGAGTGGACTGTTTCTAGTAAGTCGTTGGACAAGGCGAGTGTTTCTATGTCTGTGTATCCCACGGTATCCCTGGTTGTAGACATTGGAAAAGAGAATGAATCAATGGATGCATCCTGTCTAGTAGAAAACTTTCCAGCATTCATCCTTTCCAATTTATGAATGGACTGGGGCTTGCCTTATCTATGGGCAACACCTACTATCTTGCTAAGTTCCTGTTTTCTTCCTGAATTCTGGCCACTCTCCAGAATAGGCTCATGGTTTTGTGTCCAAGATATGTACCACCTCCCAGCTCTATGACATGGCCATGCACTGGATAACTGAAGGGAATGGCAAGCATCTCAGAAAACTCAGATATCAGTGTGACCAGTAAAGTGTCAGTGGAGAAACCCTGCTTTGGGCCTTTTGCTTACCTATTGTTCTGTTGCCCTGAGTGTCAGGAAGGTCTTTGCCTCAGGCCACCCCTTTGTGAAGCCTGAAGTAAACAGTTTTCAAATGGAAATGAAGGGGCATCACCTGTGGCTTTTGGCTTAATTCCTGTGCAAAGGGATGTGTGTGAATCAGCCTCTTGGCCCTGTGTGAGGCTGTGGCTTAGAGTCTCAGCACCTGATGGATTAAAGAAAGATCCCATGTGTGCATCCAAAGCCAAAACGGCAAAAAGAGCAGTCATTGTGGATGAAGTCTCTCGCTTTCCTCTGGAAAGTTCCTGACCTCCATCAAGTGAGAATAGGGATCCTTTGGGTCAAATGAGTTCTTCAAAGCCCTGCAGAGATTCTTGGGTTTTCTCATGTCTCCAATTCACACAAAGAATCTATACCCGAAAGTCAGTAGGCCTCAAATTGGAGAAGCAGAGCAGTATTAATGGCAGGCCTGTTTGATCAATCCTGGGTCACAGGAAGAGTGTCCAGGCCACCCAGACATTAGGCAAATGAGGGGCAAGGGAGCTTATTCTAGACGCTGTCTTGGGCTGCCCCCTCATGGAAACCTCCAGCAAGAGGTTATGATGAGTGCCTATATGGAAGAAGATGAGGGCCATGTGGCAGTGTTTTGGTTTGAATTGTGGTCATTTCTGTGGCGGTTGGAAGGGATGACTTGGTCCACCTGGTCTTGAACTCTGGCGTGATTCCCCTCAGAGACTGAGTTCTGGAACTGAACTCAGAGAAGAATTGCCATGAATTGTGTTGGGATTTTAGGAGGCCACGCATGAGAGTTGCCCTTGGAAACTGAGATCTAGGCCCAGGGTGGCTTTCCACAGAGCACTGGGAATCTCAGCCAGGATATCACATGATTTTATTCTTAAAGACCTGGCAGCCATAATTGAGAGTCAAAACACACATGGACCTCACGTTGTAGACCTCAATGGGCCTGGCTTGATGTGACCTTTTGGCCACTCTTGGGAAGCCTTGCCTCTGAGTGTTTCTCCAGAGCTTTCATTGAAATGAGCTTCCTCACCATTTAGTGGTTCCTGAATGAATAGAAACCCACAGTGCCTCCAAGTTCATCCTTGAAAAATGGCTTGATAAATACCATGAAATTTTTGAAATTCCCATGACCAGGTGGCACTGGAGAACCTTTGGATGTCCTGTTGCTGATCATGAGTGTACCAGACAGTGCCTTGATTGACTGGGTTTCATGAAAATGGTGTAGAACAGAGATGCCAGTAAGTTGGAGCCTGCGGATTAGTGGGCCTAGAGCAGTGGTGTGCAGGTGTGTGATAAAACATCTGTGGTGGGGCCATGTGGATCTGCCATTGGCTTCCACATGGCTTGTGACTGACACGGTGAAGCCAGCAGACCCTTATATGTAAAGGCATCTTGTTATATGGAGAGGTTTCCGGGCAATGTTCAGAAACAGGTTGCTATGGTCAAGGGGGCAAGCTCTGTGGGATAGAAGCCTGGTTGGTGCATTGTCCTCGGACCCTGAGTCAGCACACGTGACAGTACTCCCTCCAGAACTGTGTCCCAGTTGAACTCCTTGTATTTCATGAAGCAAATAGGAAACTCCCAGTGAAGCAGCAAGAAACACCAGGAAAAGTGGAGGATGACCAAATGGCCTCACAGTCCACACGGGGAAACACTTAGACCCCAGTGGCCACAGTTGACCTACAAAGAGAGAATTCAGCACTGCTGCCTCATGTTCACTGGAAAATCAGAAACCATGTCCTCCAGGCTACATAGATGCAGACCAAGCTTTGATGGTCTCACTACAAAGGAAGATAAAGCTCCTGACAACAACATATATTTCAAGGGTCCAACCTCAGAGGCAGTTTCCCAAGAAGTCTTTAGGCCAGCAGAGCTCCATGTTTGTGGAGTGTTTACCCTGTCCCTTACTTATGGAAACTCCTCTACCACCTCCAAGGTTGTGAACTCCTGAGCATTTTCCATTGTATATATGTATTCACAGATTTTCTAACTCTTTTCTTCAAATTGTGTCTTACTCGGGGCAAAGGTAATGTCAAGGCATTGTTCTTGATGAGAGTGGGAAGATTTTTGGGTAGCACAGAATTGCATACACATTGGATTCATTTTCCTATTTTCCATTCAAAATACTGAATCCCTGACACTAACCCATACCCTCCTGGACTCTGATTACCAATCCTGATATGATGGAGGAAAATAACCCAAACAGAATAGCAATACATGCAGTTCAGAGGAGGCATGGTGTCTAATTGGACTTTCCTTTGGCATTATAAAGGCTAGGTGTTATAAATCTAGTCCAATTTAAGAGAAGTAGTTCTCCATTTGTTTGTAAAGTTAACCAATATGTGAATTCCTGTCTCCCTTTCTCTGTAGACTGTTCAGCACACGTATATTTACGTGCACATATAGAATCCTACCTGGTATCCCATGTACATTCTTGTGAGGTGGCTGACATGGCAGATACAAATTGTGAGAAGAGATCACTCCTCCTAAATGCTGTTGGAACTGAAAATTCAACCTATGGGTGAGCTTTCTACTTGAACAACATGATACATAAATCCATGTTCAGTAAATTAAATATTTTTGGATCTGTGGATGATGTATATTTCATGATGAATTTTGATTGGCATATATATTTCTACTTTTTAAAGTCTCTGTGTGTTTGTATGTTTGAATGTATATATATATATATATATATATATATATATATATATACATATACATATACACACACACACACACACACACACACACACACACTCTCTCCAGATTTTTCAAAGTATGAAATATATGTGTCTTATTATACACTCCCTAAATTCATTCATGTTCATGTAGGTGGATTTATAATCATCTTTTCAAAAGATTATTCTCAGAAATATTCATCCACCTGAAATACACATTTGTTTCCTAGTGAATGGTGCTTAGAAATCCTAATATTTCTACTGTAACTGACCGAGTTTCGCATCAATGCAAGCAGATTCCTATGATACATGATGTGTATTTTGACGTTTCTTTTTTTTCGACACTGGTACATCACTATTTCTTCAGTTGATGCACATCATAAGATATATATTTCATCCACAATTTTCACAAATTTCCAGGCATTTGGTTCACTTTCAATCACTTCCTGCTTCAGAACACATGTACTCCTGTATATTTCTGGACTGGTCTTTTCATGAGACTTCTTTCCAAACACATTATTTTTGATTTCCATAATCACTTTTCAAGCAAATCTCACACAGCCTTCATGGTAAACCATAACCCTAATATAATCATTAGATATATAACTGGTTGGAATGAATGATTGTGTATCAATATTAGATTTCCTATATATTTTCAGGTATCAGTTCAATCCATTATGTAAATCGGAACCAGTTCTATTATTTATTCACAGTATGGTCTATTCATGCATTATCTCTATATTCATAGACACAGGGTACACCTATTGGTGCCCCCAAATACTAATCAATACGTCTTCAAGATATTGCTCCCAGAAATGGTGGAAGAAATACTCATGTCACCTGATCTACATATACATTTTATCACAGTGATATTCTGGACACATAATGCAAAGTTCACACTTATGATTGTACCAAAGTCTAAATGGAAAGTGAGCATGTATTACTAAAAACATCCTTGTCCAGATGCCTGATGCTCTCAAATGTCAATCCTATCGGTGACTACACAGTTGCTTCGTCCTAAGATTACATATTCAAACTCAACCCTGTTGAAAATATCTAATCCTATCACTCACTTTATACTTTGACTGATTTCCCAATGTCTCTATTGATATCTGCTTTCCTACATAATTTCCCATATTCATTATTGTGACTGACTCTTCACATGTGCTGACATTTACATCTACTCTCTAACTGACACCCTACTGCTAAAGAACTTTTGGTCCAAATGTTATACTCACTCTTCTTCCTAAACCTACTGACTCTCTTCCTAATCCTACCTACTATCCCTTTTTGACTGGATGTTCTCTTCCACATTCAATCATCCAAGGTACAAGGTCTTATGCCATTGTATATCAATTTATCTGAGACAGCTGTGCAGAATGTAATTCCAAGCTAAGTATCCCAGTCAAGGGCCCAATGCCCTTCTGGGCTTCAAAGCTTACTTAGATTTCTGTTTTCATACATATACTTCACCTATATATTATTATAAATATCGCAGGTTCCCAATACCATTCTTCATCCAGTAGAATGATTCCTAACCCAAATCCAACATGTTCTTACCCCTAACCATACACTGTTCCCTCAATCCAACTTTACAGAAGAGCAGGGACAGAGTTGGTCTTACAATAGAGGAATGTAGGGGATCTTCCACGTGCTGAGAACTCAAAGGTCCATGCAGAAATGATGCCTGGAGAAGATGTAGGCAGCTCTGAAGGACATGAGAGAGCAAAAGTCATCTTCCATGGCAAACAACCTGGTCAGGATGAAGGGTTGTGTCTGAATGAGCCGCACTCTTCTTAATGTAGACAAGATGGACCAAACCAGGCCTGTGTGGAAAGCTGTTCCTGGGTGCCTATGGAGGATATACCATTCTAACTTGTGAAAGTGTCACAGGAAGCAGGGGCAGCCTCCATCTCATAGGACCCTTGGAAGCAACTGTTAGGACAACTTGGTTGCTAAGGCAGTGACCTCATTCAGTTCCTGAAGGAAGTGACCTCACCTCACTTCTTTTGTGATGGAACTCTCTGAACTTGGCAACAAGGAAGCCAGGCACCCAGAGCCAGTTTCAGTCCCAGTCCCAGTGGGCTCACTTGTTTGCATTTACCAAGGACAGAGTCAGTCTTTCTTGGTACCTACTGATGTGAGGATGACCAAATGCCAGGAAAACTCTGAAGAGGGCACTTTTCCGAGAAAGCAGGTAGTGAGTGGCTCACGGGTGGCTCCTGACAACTTCATTGAGTAGGCCAAGGAGGCCAGATCTGAGAGAGGACGGGCCATTTAGGGGAACATTGTATGGCCCACCAGTCAGAAGACACTCCGGATAGTCACAGACCTACTTGGGGGAAGGAGGTGCCTTAGTGGGTGTGGGTGTGAGTTTATGGTTTTGTCTCATGTTCTGAGAATAGGTAGGAAAGGCAGTTTGTTTGGTTTGGAGTGGACTGTTTCTAGTAAGTCGTTGGACAAGGCGAGTGTTTCTATGTCTGTGTATCCCACGGTATCCCTGGTTGTAGACATTGGAAAAGAGAATGAATCAATGGATGCATCCTGTCTAGTAGAAAACTTTCCAGCATTCATCCTTTCCAATTTATGAATGGACTGGGGCTTGCCTTATCTATGGGCAACACCTACTATCTTGCTAAGTTCCTGTTTTCTTCCTGAATTCTGGCCACTCTCCAGAATAGGCTCATGGTTTTGTGTCCAAGATATGTACCACCTCCCAGCTCTATGACATGGCCATGCACTGGATAACTGAAGGGAATGGCAAGCATCTCAGAAAACTCAGATATCAGTGTGACCAGTAAAGTGTCAGTGGAGAAACCCTGCTTTGGGCCTTTTGCTTACCTATTGTTCTGTTGCCCTGAGTGTCAGGAAGGTCTTTGCCTCAGGCCACCCCTTTGTGAAGCCTGAAGTAAACAGTTTTCAAATGGAAATGAAGGGGCATCACCTGTGGCTTTTGGCTTAATTCCTGTGCAAAGGGATGTGTGTGAATCAGCCTCTTGGCCCTGTGTGAGGCTGTGGCTTAGAGTCTCAGCACCTGATGGATTAAAGAAAGATCCCATGTGTGCACCCAAAGCCAAAATGGCAAAAAGAGCAGTCATTGTGGATGAAGTCTCTCGCTTTCCTCTGGAAAGTTCCTGACCTCCATCAAGTGAGAATAGGGATCCTTTGGGTCAAATGAGTTCTTCAAAGCCCTGCAGAGGCTAGCCCATAGGTTCTTGGGTTTTCTCATGTCTCCAATTCACACAAAGAATCTATACCCGAAAGTCAGTAGGCCTCAAATTGGAGAAGCAGAGCAGTATTAATGGCAGGCCTATTTGATCAATCCTGGGTCACAGGAAGAGTGTCCAGGCCACCCAGACATTAGGCAAATGAGGGGCAAGGGAGCTTATTCTAGACGCTGTCTTGGGCTGCCCCCTCATGGAAACCTCCAGCAAGAGGTTATGATGAGTGCCTATATGGAAGAAGATGAGGGCCATGTGGCAGTGTTTTGGTTTGAATTGTGGTCATTTCTGTGGCGGTTGGCAGGGATGACTTGGTCCACCTGGTCTTGAACTCTGGCGTGATTCCCCTCAGAGACTGAGTTCTGGAACTGAACTCAGAGAAGAATTGCCATGAATTGTGTTGGGATTTTAGGAGGCCACGCATGAGAGTTGCCCTTGGAAACTGAGATCTAGGCCCAGGGTGGCTTTCCACAGAGCACTGGGAATCTCAGCCAGGATATCACATGATTTTATTCTTAAAGACCTGGCAGCCATAATTGAGAGTCAAAACACACATGGACCTCACATTGTAGACCTCAATGGGCCTGGCTTGATGTGACCTTTTGGCCACTCTTGGGAAGCCTTGCCTCTGAGTGTTTCTCCAGAGCTTTCATTGAAATGAGATTCCTCACCATTTAGTGGTTCCTGAATGAATAGAAACCCACAGTGCCTCCAAGTTCATCCTTGAAAAATGGCTTGATAAATACCATGAAATTTTTGAAATTCCCATGACCAGGTGTGGCACTGGAGAACCTTTGGATGTCCTGTTGCTGATCATGAGTGTACCAGACAGTGCCTTGATTGACTGGGTTTCATGAAAATGGTGTAGAACAGAGATGCCAGTAAGTTGGAGCCTGCGGATTAGTGGGCCTAGAGCAGTGGTGTGCAGGTGTGTGATAAAACATCTGTGGTGGGGCCATGTGGATCTGCCATTGGCTTCCACATGGCTTGTGACTGACACGGTGAAGCCAGCAGACCCTTATATGTAAAGGCATCTTGTTATATGGAGAGGTTTCCGGGCAATGTTCAGAAACAGGTTGCTATGGTCAAGGGGGCAAGCTCTGTGGGATAGAAGCCTGGTTGGTGCATTGTCCTCGGACCCTGAGTCAGCACACGTGACAGTACTCCCTCCAGAACTGTGTCCCAGTTGAACTCCTTGTATTTCATGTAGCAAATAGGAAACTCCCAGTGAAGCAGCAAGAAACACCAGGAAAAGTGGAGGATGACCAAATGGCCTCACAGTCCACACGGGGAAACACTTAGACCCCAGTGGCCACAGTTGACCTACAAAGAGAGAATTCAGCACTGCTGCCTCATGTTCACTGGAAAATCAGAAACCATGTCCTCCAGGCTACATAGATGCAGACCAAGCTTTGATGGTCTCACTACAAAGGAAGATAAAGCTCCTGACAACAACATATATTTCAAGGGTCCAACCTCAGAGGCAGTTTCCCAAGAAGTCTTTAGGCCAGCAGAGCTCCATGTTTGTGGAGTGTTTACCCTGTCCCTTACTTATGGAAACTCCTCTACCACCTCCAAGGTTGTGAACTCCTGAGCATTTTCCATTGTATATATGTATTCACAGATTTTCTAACTCTTTTCTTCAAATTGTGTCTTACTCGGGGCAAAGGTAATGTCAAGGCATTGTTCTTGATGAGAGTGGGAAGATTTTTGGGTAGCACAGAATTGCATACACATCGGATTCATTTTCCTATTTTCCATTCAAAATACTGAATCCCTGACACTAACCCATACCCTCCTAGACTCTGATTACCAATCCTGATATGATGGAGGAAAATAACCCAAACAGAATAGCAATACATGCAGTTCAGAGGAGGCATGGTGTCTAATTGGACTTTCCTTTGGCATTATAAAGGCTAGGTGTTATAAATCTAGTCCAATTTAAGAGAAGTAGTTCTCCATTTGTTTGTAAAGTTAACCAATATGTGAATTCCTGTCTCCCTTTCTCTGTAGACTGTTCAGCACATGTATATTTACATGCACATATAGAATCCTACCTGGTATCCCATGTACATTCTTGTGAGGTGGCTGACATGGCAGATACAAATTGTGAGAAGAGATCACTCCTCCTAAATGCTGTTGGAACTGAAAATTCAACCTATGGGTGAGCTTTCTACTTGAACAACATGATACATAAATCCATGTTCAGTAAATTAAATATTTTTGGATCTGTGGATGATGTATATTTCATGATGAATTTTGATTGGCATATATATTTCTACTTTTTAAAGTCTCTGTGTGTTTGTATGTTTGAATGTATATATATATATATATATATATATATATATATATATATACATATACACACACACACACACACACACACACACACACTCTCTCCAGATTTTTCAAAGTATGAAATATATGTGTCTTATTATACACTCCCTAAATTCATTCATGTTCATGTAGGTGGATTTATAATCATCTTTTCAAAAGATTATTCTCAGAAATATTCATCCACCTGAAATACACATTTGTTTCCTAGTGAATGGTGCTTAGAAATCCTAATATTTCTACTGTAACTGACCGAGTTTCGCATCAATGCAAGCAGATTCCTATGATACATGATGTGTATTTTGACGTTTCTTTTTTTTCGACACTGGTACATCACTATTTCTTCAGTTGATGCACATCATAAGATATATATTTCATCCACAATTTTCACAAATTTCCAGGCATTTGGTTCACTTTCAATCACTTCCTGCTTCAGAACACATGTACTCCTGTATATTTCTGGACTGGTCTTTTCATGAGACTTCTTTCCAAACACATTATTTTTGATTTCCATAATCACTTTTCAAGCAAATCTCACACAGCCTTCATGGTAAACCATAACCCTAATATAATCATTAGATATATAACTGGTTGGAATGAATGATTGTGTATCAATATTAGATTTCCTATATATTTTCAGGTATCAGTTCAATCCATTATGTAAATCGGAACCAGTTCTATTATTTATTCACAGTATGGTCTATTCATGCATTATCTCTATATTCATAGACACAGGGTACACCTATTGGTGCCCCCAAATACTAATCAATACGTCTTCAAGATATTGCTCCCAGAAATGGTGGAAGAAATACTCATGTCACCTGATCTACATATACATTTTATCACAGTGATATTCTGGACACATAATGCAAAGTTCACACTTATGATTGTACCAAAGTCTAAATGGAAAGTGAGCATGTATTACTAAAAACATCCTTGTCCAGATGCCTGATGCTCTCAAATGTCAATCCTATCGGTGACTACACAGTTGCTTCGTCCTAAGATTACATATTCAAACTCAACCCTGTTGAAAATATCTAATCCTATCACTCACTTTATACTTTGACTGATTTCCCAATGTCTCTATTGATATCTGCTTTCCTACATAATTTCCCATATTCATTATTGTGACTGACTCTTCACATGTGCTGACATTTACATCTACTCTCTAACTGACACCCTACTGCTAAAGAACTTTTGGTCCAAATGTTATACTCACTCTTCTTCCTAAACCTACTGACTCTCTTCCTAATCCTACCTACTATCCCTTTTTGACTGGATGTTCTCTTCCACATTCAATCATCCAAGGTACAAGGTCTTATGCCATTGTATATCAATTTATCTGAGACAGCTGTGCAGAATGTAATTCCAAGCTAAGTATCCCAGTCAAGGGCCCAATGCCCTTCTGGGCTTCAAAGCTTACTTAGATTTCTGTTTTCATACATATACTTCACCTATATATTATTATAAATATCGCAGGTTCCCAATACCATTCTTCATCCAGTAGAATGATTCCTAACCCAAATCCAACATGTTCTTACCCCTAACCATACACTGTTCCCTCAATCCAACTTTACAGAAGAGCAGGGACAGAGTTGGTCTTACAATAGAGGAATGTAGGGGATCTTCCACGTGCTGAGAACTCAAAGGTCCATGCAGAAATGATGCCTGGAGAAGATGTAGGCAGCTCTGAAGGACATGAGAGAGCAAAAGTCATCTTCCATGGCAAACAACCTGGTCAGGATGAAGGGTTGTGTCTGAATGAGCCGCACTCTTCTTAATGTAGACAAGATGGACCAAACCAGGCCTGTGTGGAAAGCTGTTCCTGGGTGCCTATGGAGGATATACCATTCTAACTTGTGAAAGTGTCACAGGAAGCAGGGGCAGCCTCCATCTCATAGGACCCTTGGAAGCAACTGTTAGGACAACTTGGTTGCTAAGGCAGTGACCTCATTCAGTTCCTGAAGGAAGTGACCTCACCTCACTTCTTTTGTGATGGAACTCTCTGAACTTGGCAACAAGGAAGCCAGGCACCCAGAGCCAGTTTCAGTCCCAGTCCCAGTGGGCTCACTTGTTTGCATTTACCAAGGACAGAGTCAGTCTTTCTTGGTACCTACTGATGTGAGGATGACCAAATGCCAGGAAAACTCTGAAGAGGGCACTTTTCCGAGAAAGCAGGTAGTGAGTGGCTCACGGGTGGCTCCTGACAACTTCATTGAGTAGGCCAAGGAGGCCAGATCTGAGAGAGGACGGGCCATTTAGGGGAACATTGTATGGCCCACCAGTCAGAAGACACTCCGGATAGTCACAGACCTACTTGGGGGAAGGAGGTGCCTTAGTGGGTGTGGGTGTGAGTTTATGGTTTTGTCTCATGTTCTGAGAATAGGTAGGAAAGGCAGTTTGTTTGGTTTGGAGTGGACTGTTTCTAGTAAGTCGTTGGACAAGGCGAGTGTTTCTATGTCTGTGTATCCCACGGTATCCCTGGTTGTAGACATTGGAAAAGAGAATGAATCAATGGATGCATCCTGTCTAGTAGAAAACTTTCCAGCATTCATCCTTTCCAATTTATGAATGGACTGGGGCTTGCCTTATCTATGGGCAGCACCTACTATCTTGCTAAGTTCCTGTTTTCTTCCTGAATTCTGGCCACTCTCCAGAATAGGCTCATGGTTTTGTGTCCAAGATATGTACCACCTCCCAGCTCTATGACATGGCCATGCACTGGATAACTGAAGGGAATGGCAAGCATCTCAGAAAACTCAGATATCAGTGTGACCAGTAAAGTGTCAGTGGAGAAACCCTGCTTTGGGCCTTTTGCTTACCTATTGTTCTGTTGCCCTGAGTGTCAGGAAGGTCTTTGCCTCAGGCCACCCCTTTGTGAAGCCTGAAGTAAACAGTTTTCAAATGGAAATGAAGGGGCATCACCTGTGGCTTTTGGCTTAATTCCTGTGCAAAGGGATGTGTGTGAATCAGCCTCTTGGCCCTGTGTGAGGCTGTGGCTTAGAGTCTCAGCACCTGATGGATTAAAGAAAGATCCCATGTGTGCATCCAAAGCCAAAATGGCAAAAAGAGCAGTCATTGTGGATGAAGTCTCTCGCTTTCCTCTGGAAAGTTCCTGACCTCCATCAAGTGAGAATAGGGATCCTTTGGGTCAAATGAGTTCTTCAAAGCCCTGCAGAGGCTAGCCCATAGGTTCTTGGGTTTTCTCATGTCTCCAATTCACACAAAGAATCTATACCCGAAAGTCAGTAGGCCTCAAATTGGAGAAGCAGAGCAGTATTAATGGCAGGCCTATTTGATCAATCCTGGGTCACAGGAAGAGTGTCCAGGCCACCCAGACATTAGGCAAATGAGGGGCAAGGGAGCTTATTCTAGACGCTGTCTTGGGCTGCCCCCTCATGGAAACCTCCAGCAAGAGGTTATGATGAGTGCCTATATGGAAGAAGATGAGGGCCATGTGGCAGTGTTTTGGTTTGAATTGTGGTCATTTCTGTGGCGGTTGGCAGGGATGACTTGGTCCACCTGGTCTTGAACTCTGGCGTGATTCCCCTCAGAGACTGAGTTCTGGAACTGAACTCAGAGAAGAATTGCCATGAATTGTGTTGGGATTTTAGGAGGCCACGCATGAGAGTTGCCCTTGGAAACTGAGATCTAGGCCCAGGGTGGCTTTCCACAGAGCACTGGGAATCTCAGCCAGGATATCACATGATTTTATTCTTAAAGACCTGGCAGCCATAATTGAGAGTCAAAACACACATGGACCTCACATTGTAGACCTCAATGGGCCTGGCTTGATGTGACCTTTTGGCCACTCTTGGGAAGCCTTGCCTCTGAGTGTTTCTCCAGAGCTTTCATTGAAATGAGATTCCTCACCATTTAGTGGTTCCTGAATGAATAGAAACCCACAGTGCCTCCAAGTTCATCCTTGAAAAATGGCTTGATAAATACCATGAAATTTTTGAAATTCCCATGACCAGGTGTGGCACTGGAGAACCTTTGGATGTCCTGTTGCTGATCATGAGTGTACCAGACAGTGCCTTGATTGACTGGGTTTCATGAAAATGGTGTAGAACAGAGATGCCAGTAAGTTGGAGCCTGCGGATTAGTGGGCCTAGAGCAGTGGTGTGCAGGTGTGTGATAAAACATCTGTGGTGGGGCCATGTGGATCTGCCATTGGCTTCCACATGGCTTGTGACTGACACGGTGAAGCCAGCAGACCCTTATATGTAAAGGCATCTTGTTATATGGAGAGGTTTCCGGGCAATGTTCAGAAACAGGTTGCTATGGTCAAGGGGGCAAGCTCTGTGGGATAGAAGCCTGGTTGGTGCATTGTCCTCGGACCCTGAGTCAGCACACGTGACAGTACTCCCTCCAGAACTGTGTCCCAGTTGAACTCCTTGTATTTCATGAAGCAAATAGGAAACTCCCAGTGAAGCAGCAAGAAACACCAGGAAAAGTGGAGGATGACCAAATGGCCTCACAGTCCACACGGGGAAACACTTAGACCCCAGTGGCCACAGTTGACCTACAAAGAGAGAATTCAGCACTGCTGCCTCATGTTCACTGGAAAATCAGAAACCATGTCCTCCAGGCTACATAGATGCAGACCAAGCTTTGATGGTCTCACTACAAAGGAAGATAAAGCTCCTGACAACAACATATATTTCAAGGGTCCAACCTCAGAGGCAGTTTCCCAAGAAGTCTTTAGGCCAGCAGAGCTCCATGTTTGTGGAGTGTTTACCCTGTCCCTTACTTATGGAAACTCCTCTACCACCTCCAAGGTTGTGAACTCCTGAGCATTTTCCATTGTATATATGTATTCACAGATTTTCTAACTCTTTTCTTCAAATTGTGTCTTACTCGGGGCAAAGGTAATGTCAAGGCATTGTTCTTGATGAGAGTGGGAAGATTTTTGGGTAGCACAGAATTGCATACACATCGGATTCATTTTCCTATTTTCCATTCAAAATACTGAATCCCTGACACTAACCCATACCCTCCTGGACTCTGATTACCAATCCTGATATGATGGAGGAAAATAACCCAAACAGAATAGCAATACATGCAGTTCAGAGGAGGCATGGTGTCTAATTGGACTTTCCTTTGGCATTATAAAGGCTAGGTGTTATAAATCTAGTCCAATTTAAGAGAAGTAGTTCTCCATTTGTTTGTAAAGTTAACCAATATGTGAATTCCTGTCTCCCTTTCTCTGTAGACTGTTCAGCACACGTGTATTTACGTGCACATATAGAATCCTACCTGGTATCCCATGTACATTCTTGTGAGGTGGCTGACATGGCAGATACAAATTGTGAGAAGAGATCACTCCTCCTAAATGCTGTTGGAACTGAAAATTCAACCTATGGGTGAGCTTTCTACTTGAACAACATGATACATAAATCCATGTTCAGTAAATTAAATATTTTTGGATCTGTGGATGATGTATATTTCATGATGAATTTTGATTGGCATATATATTTCTACTTTTTAAAGTCTCTGTGTGTTTGTATGTTTGAATGTATATATATATATATATATATATATATATATATATATATATATACATATACACACACACACACACACACACACACACACACTCTCTCCAGATTTTTCAAAGTATGAAATATATGTGTCTTATTATACACTCCCTAAATTCATTCATGTTCATGTAGGTGGATTTATAATCATCTTTTCAAAAGATTATTCTCAGAAATATTCATCCACCTGAAATACACATTTGTTTCCTAGTGAATGGTGCTTAGAAATCCTAATATTTCTACTGTAACTGACCGAGTTTCGCATCAATGCAAGCAGATTCCTATGATACATGATGTGTATTTTGACGTTTCTTTTTTTTCGACACTGGTACATCACTATTTCTTCAGTTGATGCACATCATAAGATATATATTTCATCCACAATTTTCACAAATTTCCAGGCATTTGGTTCACTTTCAATCACTTCCTGCTTCAGAACACATGTACTCCTGTATATTTCTGGACTGGTCTTTTCATGAGACTTCTTTCCAAACACATTATTTTTGATTTCCATAATCACTTTTCAAGCAAATCTCACACAGCCTTCATGGTAAACCATAACCCTAATATAATCATTAGATATATAACTGGTTGGAATGAATGATTGTGTATCAATATTAGATTTCCTATATATTTTCAGGTATCAGTTCAATCCATTATGTAAATCGGAACCAGTTCTATTATTTATTCACAGTATGGTCTATTCATGCATTATCTCTATATTCATAGACACAGGGTACACCTATTGGTGCCCCCAAATACTAATCAATACGTCTTCAAGATATTGCTCCCAGAAACGGTGGAAGAAATACTCATGTCACCTGATCTACATATACATTTTATCACAGTGATATTCTGGACACATAATGCAAAGTTCACACTTATGATTGTACCAAAGTCTAAATGGAAAGTGAGCATGTATTACTAAAAACATCCTTGTCCAGATGCCTGATGCTCTCAAATGTCAATCCTATCGGTGACTACACAGTTGCTTCGTCCTAAGATTACATATTCAAACTCAACCCTGTTGAAAATATCTAATCCTATCACTCACTTTATACTTTGACTGATTTCCCAATGTCTCTATTGATATCTGCTTTCCTACATAATTTCCCATATTCATTATTGTGACTGACTCTTCACATGTGCTGACATTTACATCTACTCTCTAACTGACACCCTACTGCTAAAGAACTTTTGGTCCAAATGTTATACTCACTCTTCTTCCTAAACCTACTGACTCTCTTCCTAATCCTACCTACTATCCCTTTTTGACTGGATGTTCTCTTCCACATTCAATCATCCAAGGTACAAGGTCTTATGCCATTGTATATCAATTTATCTGAGACAGCTGTGCAGAATGTAATTCCAAGCTAAGTATCCCAGTCAAGGGCCCAATGCCCTTCTGGGCTTCAAAGCTTACTTAGATTTCTGTTTTCATACATATACTTCACCTATATATTATTATAAATATCACAGGTTCCCAATACCATTCTTCATCCAGTAGAATGATTCCTAACCCAAATCCAACATGTTCTTACCCCTAACCATACACTGTTCCCTCAATCCAACTTTACAGAAGAGCAGGGACAGAGTTGGTCTTACAATAGAGGAATGTAGGGGATCTTCCACGTGCTGAGAACTCAAAGGTCCATGCAGAAATGATGCCTGGAGAAGATGTAGGCAGCTCTGAAGGACATGAGAGAGCAAAAGTCATCTTCCATGGCAAACAACCTGGTCAGGATGAAGGGTTGTGTCTGAATGAGCCGCACTCTTCTTAATGTAGACAAGATGGACCAAACCAGGCCTGTGTGGAAAGCTGTTCCTGGGTGCCTATGGAGGATATACCATTCTAACTTGTGAAAGTGTCACAGGAAGCAGGGGCAGCCTCCATCTCATAGGACCCTTGGAAGCAACTGTTAGGACAACTTGGTTGCTAAGGCAGTGACCTCATTCAGTTCCTGAAGGAAGTGACCTCACCTCACTTCTTTTGTGATGGAACTCTCTGAACTTGGCAACAAGGAAGCCAGGCACCCAGAGCCAGTTTCAGTCCCAGTCCCAGTGGGCTCACTTGTTTGCATTTACCAAGGACAGAGTCAGTCTTTCTTGGTACCTACTGATGTGAGGATGACCAAATGCCAGGAAAACTCTGAAGAGGGCACTTTTCCGAGAAAGCAGGTAGTGAGTGGCTCACGGGTGGCTCCTGACAACTTCATTGAGTAGGCCAAGGAGGCCAGATCTGAGAGAGGACGGGCCATTTAGGGGAACATTGTATGGCCCACCAGTCAGAAGACACTCCGGATAGTCACAGACCTACTTGGGGGAAGGAGGTGCCTTAGTGGGTGTGGGTGTGAGTTTATGGTTTTGTCTCATGTTCTGAGAATAGGTAGGAAAGGCAGTTTGTTTGGTTTGGAGTGGACTGTTTCTAGTAAGTCGTTGGACAAGGCGAGTGTTTCTATGTCTGTGTATCCCACGGTATCCCTGGTTGTAGACATTGGAAAAGAGAATGAATCAATGGATGCATCCTGTCTAGTAGAAAACTTTCCAGCATTCATCCTTTCCAATTTATGAATGGACTGGGGCTTGCCTTATCTATGGGCAGCACCTACTATCTTGCTAAGTTCCTGTTTTCTTCCTGAATTCTGGCCACTCTCCAGAATAGGCTCATGGTTTTGTGTCCAAGATATGTACCACCTCCCAGCTCTATGACATGGCCATGCACTGGATAACTGAAGGGAATGGCAAGCATCTCAGAAAACTCAGATATCAGTGTGACCAGTAAAGTGTCAGTGGAGAAACCCTGCTTTGGGCCTTTTGCTTACCTATTGTTCTGTTGCCCTGAGTGTCAGGAAGGTCTTTGCCTCAGGCCACCCCTTTGTGAAGCCTGAAGTAAACAGTTTTCAAATGGAAATGAAGGGGCATCACCTGTGGCTTTTGGCTTAATTCCTGTGCAAAGGGATGTGTGTGAATCAGCCTCTTGGCCCTGTGTGAGGCTGTGGCTTAGAGTCTCAGCACCTGATGGATTAAAGAAAGATCCCATGTGTGCATCCAAAGCCAAAATGGCAAAAAGAGCAGTCATTGTGGATGAAGTCTCTCGCTTTCCTCTGGAAAGTTCCTGACCTCCATCAAGTGAGAATAGGGATCCTTTGGGTCAAATGAGTTCTTCAAAGCCCTGCAGAGGCTAGCCCATAGGTTCTTGGGTTTTCTCATGTCTCCAATTCACACAAAGAATCTATACCCGAAAGTCAGTAGGCCTCAAATTGGAGAAGCAGAGCAGTATTAATGGCAGGCCTATTTGATCAATCCTGGGTCACAGGAAGAGTGTCCAGGCCACCCAGACATTAGGCAAATGAGGGGCAAGGGAGCTTATTCTAGACGCTGTCTTGGGCTGCCCCCTCATGGAAACCTCCAGCAAGAGGTTATGATGAGTGCCTATATGGAAGAAGATGAGGGCCATGTGGCAGTGTTTTGGTTTGAATTGTGGTCATTTCTGTGGCGGTTGGCAGGGATGACTTGGTCCACCTGGTCTTGAACTCTGGCGTGATTCCCCTCAGAGACTGAGTTCTGGAACTGAACTCAGAGAAGAATTGCCATGAATTGTGTTGGGATTTTAGGAGGCCACGCATGAGAGTTGCCCTTGGAAACTGAGATCTAGGCCCAGGGTGGCTTTCCACAGAGCACTGGGAATCTCAGCCAGGATATCACATGATTTTATTCTTAAAGACCTGGCAGCCATAATTGAGAGTCAAAACACACATGGACCTCACATTGTAGACCTCAATGGGCCTGGCTTGATGTGACCTTTTGGCCACTCTTGGGAAGCCTTGCCTCTGAGTGTTTCTCCAGAGCTTTCATTGAAATGAGATTCCTCACCATTTAGTGGTTCCTGAATGAATAGAAACCCACAGTGCCTCCAAGTTCATCCTTGAAAAATGGCTTGATAAATACCATGAAATTTTTGAAATTCCCATGACCAGGTGTGGCACTGGAGAACCTTTGGATGTCCTGTTGCTGATCATGAGTGTACCAGACAGTGCCTTGATTGACTGGGTTTCATGAAAATGGTGTAGAACAGAGATGCCAGTAAGTTGGAGCCTGCGGATTAGTGGGCCTAGAGCAGTGGTGTGCAGGTGTGTGATAAAACATCTGTGGTGGGGCCATGTGGATCTGCCATTGGCTTCCACATGGCTTGTGACTGACACGGTGAAGCCAGCAGACCCTTATATGTAAAGGCATCTTGTTATATGGAGAGGTTTCCGGGCAATGTTCAGAAACAGGTTGCTATGGTCAAGGGGGCAAGCTCTGTGGGATAGAAGCCTGGTTGGTGCATTGTCCTCGGACCCTGAGTCAGCACACGTGACAGTACTCCCTCCAGAACTGTGTCCCAGTTGAACTCCTTGTATTTCATGAAGCAAATAGGAAACTCCCAGTGAAGCAGCAAGAAACACCAGGAAAAGTGGAGGATGACCAAATGGCCTCACAGTCCACACGGGGAAACACTTAGACCCCAGTGGCCACAGTTGACCTACAAAGAGAGAATTCAGCACTGCTGCCTCATGTTCACTGGAAAATCAGAAACCATGTCCTCCAGGCTACATAGATGCAGACCAAGCTTTGATGGTCTCACTACAAAGGAAGATAAAGCTCCTGACAACAACATATATTTCAAGGGTCCAACCTCAGAGGCAGTTTCCCAAGAAGTCTTTAGGCCAGCAGAGCTCCATGTTTGTGGAGTGTTTACCCTGTCCCTTACTTATGGAAACTCCTCTACCACCTCCAAGGTTGTGAACTCCTGAGCATTTTCCATTGTATATATGTATTCACAGATTTTCTAACTCTTTTCTTCAAATTGTGTCTTACTCGGGGCAAAGGTAATGTCAAGGCATTGTTCTTGATGAGAGTGGGAAGATTTTTGTGTAGCACAGAATTGCATACACATCGGATTCATTTTCCTATTTTCCATTCAAAATACTGAATCCCTGACACTAACCCATACCCTCCTGGACTCTGATTACCAATCCTGATATGATGGAGGAAAATAACCCAAACAGAATAGCAATACATGCAGTTCAGAGGAGGCATGGTGTCTAATTGGACTTTCCTTTGGCATTATAAAGGCTAGGTGTTATAAATCTAGTCCAATTTAAGAGAAGTAGTTCTCCATTTGTTTGTAAAGTTAACCAATATGTGAATTCCTGTCTCCCTTTCTCTGTAGACTGTTCAGCACACGTATATTTACGTGCACATATAGAATCCTACCTGGTATCCCATGTACATTCTTGTGAGGTGGCTGACATGGCAGATACAAATTGTGAGAAGAGATCACTCCTCCTAAATGCTGTTGGAACTGAAAATTCAACCTATGGGTGAGCTTTCTACTTGAACAACATGATACATAAATCCATGTTCAGTAAATTAAATATTTTTGGATCTGTGGATGATGTATATTTCATGATGAATTTTGATTGGCATATATATTTCTACTTTTTAAAGTCTCTGTGTGTTTGTATGTTTGAATGTATATATATATATATATATATATATATATATATATATATATATATATATATATATACATATACACACACACACACACACACACACACACACTCTCTCCAGATTTTTCAAAGTATGAAATATATGTGTCTTATTATACACTCCCTAAATTCATTCATGTTCATGTAGGTGGATTTATAATCATCTTTTCAAAAGATTATTCTCAGAAATATTCATCCACCTGAAATACACATTTGTTTCCTAGTGAATGGTGCTTAGAAATCCTAATATTTCTACTGTAACTGACCGAGTTTCGCATCAATGCAAGCAGATTCCTATGATACATGATGTGTATTTTGACGTTTCTTTTTTTTCGACACTGGTACATCACTATTTCTTCAGTTGATGCACATCATAAGATATATATTTCATCCACAATTTTCACAAATTTCCAGGCATTTGGTTCACTTTCAATCACTTCCTGCTTCAGAACACATGTACTCCTGTATATTTCTGGACTGGTCTTTTCATGAGACTTCTTTCCAAACACATTATTTTTGATTTCCATAATCACTTTTCAAGCAAATCTCACACAGCCTTCATGGTAAACCATAACCCTAATATAATCATTAGATATATAACTGGTTGGAATGAATGATTGTGTATCAATATTAGATTTCCTATATATTTTCAGGTATCAGTTCAATCCATTATGTAAATCGGAACCAGTTCTATTATTTATTCACAGTATGGTCTATTCATGCATTATCTCTATATTCATAGACACAGGGTACACCTATTGGTGCCCCCAAATACTAATCAATACGTCTTCAAGATATTGCTCCCAGAAACGGTGGAAGAAATACTCATGTCACCTGATCTACATATACATTTTATCACAGTGATATTCTGGACACATAATGCAAAGTTCACACTTATGATTGTACCAAAGTCTAAATGGAAAGTGAGCATGTATTACTAAAAACATCCTTGTCCAGATGCCTGATGCTCTCAAATGTCAATCCTATCGGTGACTACACAGTTGCTTCGTCCTAAGATTACATATTCAAACTCAACCCTGTTGAAAATATCTAATCCTATCACTCACTTTATACTTTGACTGATTTCCCAATGTCTCTATTGATATCTGCTTTCCTACATAATTTCCCATATTCATTATTGTGACTGACTCTTCACATGTGCTGACATTTACATCTACTCTCTAACTGACACCCTACTGCTAAAGAACTTTTGGTCCAAATGTTATACTCACTCTTCTTCCTAAACCTACTGACTCTCTTCCTAATCCTACCTACTATCCCTTTTTGACTGGATGTTCTCTTCCACATTCAATCATCCAAGGTACAAGGTCTTATGCCATTGTATATCAATTTATCTGAGACAGCTGTGCAGAATGTAATTCCAAGCTAAGTATCCCAGTCAAGGGCCCAATGCCCTTCTGGGCTTCAAAGCTTACTTAGATTTCTGTTTTCATACATATACTTCACCTATATATTATTATAAATATCGCAGGTTCCCAATACCATTCTTCATCCAGTAGAATGATTCCTAACCCAAATCCAACATGTTCTTACCCCTAACCATACACTGTTCCCTCAATCCAACTTTACAGAAGAGCAGGGACAGAGTTGGTCTTACAATAGAGGAATGTAGGGGATCTTCCACGTGCTGAGAACTCAAAGGTCCATGCAGAAATGATGCCTGGAGAAGATGTAGGCAGCTCTGAAGGACATGAGAGAGCAAAAGTCATCTTCCATGGCAAACAACCTGGTCAGGATGAAGGGTTGTGTCTGAATGAGCCGCACTCTTCTTAATGTAGACAAGATGGACCAAACCAGGCCTGTGTGGAAAGCTGTTCCTGGGTGCCTATGGAGGATATACCATTCTAACTTGTGAAAGTGTCACAGGAAGCAGGGGCAGCCTCCATCTCATAGGACCCTTGGAAGCAACTGTTAGGACAACTTGGTTGCTAAGGCAGTGACCTCATTCAGTTCCTGAAGGAAGTGACCTCACCTCACTTCTTTTGTGATGGAACTCTCTGAACTTGGCAACAAGGAAGCCAGGCACCCAGAGCCAGTTTCAGTCCCAGTCCCAGTGGGCTCACTTGTTTGCATTTACCAAGGACAGAGTCAGTCTTTCTTGGTACCTACTGATGTGAGGATGACCAAATGCCAGGAAAACTCTGAAGAGGGCACTTTTCCGAGAAAGCAGGTAGTGAGTGGCTCACGGGTGGCTCCTGACAACTTCATTGAGTAGGCCAAGGAGGCCAGATCTGAGAGAGGACGGGCCATTTAGGGGAACATTGTATGGCCCACCAGTCAGAAGACACTCCGGATAGTCACAGACCTACTTGGGGGAAGGAGGTGCCTTAGTGGGTGTGGGTGTGAGTTTATGGTTTTGTCTCATGTTCTGAGAATAGGTAGGAAAGGCAGTTTGTTTGGTTTGGAGTGGACTGTTTCTAGTAAGTCGTTGGACAAGGCGAGTGTTTCTATGTCTGTGTATCCCACGGTATCCCTGGTTGTAGACATTGGAAAAGAGAATGAATCAATGGATGCATCCTGTCTAGTAGAAAACTTTCCAGCATTCATCCTTTCCAATTTATGAATGGACTGGGGCTTGCCTTATCTATGGGCAGCACCTACTATCTTGCTAAGTTCCTGTTTTCTTCCTGAATTCTGGCCACTCTCCAGAATAGGCTCATGGTTTTGTGTCCAAGATATGTACCACCTCCCAGCTCTATGACATGGCCATGCACTGGATAACTGAAGGGAATGGCAAGCATCTCAGAAAACTCAGATATCAGTGTGACCAGTAAAGTGTCAGTGGAGAAACCCTGCTTTGGGCCTTTTGCTTACCTATTGTTCTGTTGCCCTGAGTGTCAGGAAGGTCTTTGCCTCAGGCCACCCCTTTGTGAAGCCTGAAGTAAACAGTTTTCAAATGGAAATGAAGGGGCATCACCTGTGGCTTTTGGCTTAATTCCTGTGCAAAGGGATGTGTGTGAATCAGCCTCTTGGCCCTGTGTGAGGCTGTGGCTTAGAGTCTCAGCACCTGATGGATTAAAGAAAGATCCCATGTGTGCATCCAAAGCCAAAATGGCAAAAAGAGCAGTCATTGTGGATGAAGTCTCTCGCTTTCCTCTGGAAAGTTCCTGACCTCCATCAAGTGAGAATAGGGATCCTTTGGGTCAAATGAGTTCTTCAAAGCCCTGCAGAGGCTAGCCCATAGGTTCTTGGGTTTTCTCATGTCTCCAATTCACACAAAGAATCTATACCCGAAAGTCAGTAGGCCTCAAATTGGAGAAGCAGAGCAGTATTAATGGCAGGCCTATTTGATCAATCCTGGGTCACAGGAAGAGTGTCCAGGCCACCCAGACATTAGGCAAATGAGGGGCAAGGGAGCTTATTCTAGACGCTGTCTTGGGCTGCCCCCTCATGGAAACCTCCAGCAAGAGGTTATGATGAGTGCCTATATGGAAGAAGATGAGGGCCATGTGGCAGTGTTTTGGTTTGAATTGTGGTCATTTCTGTGGCGGTTGGCAGGGATGACTTGGTCCACCTGGTCTTGAACTCTGGCGTGATTCCCCTCAGAGACTGAGTTCTGGAACTGAACTCAGAGAAGAATTGCCATGAATTGTGTTGGGATTTTAGGAGGCCACGCATGAGAGTTGCCCTTGGAAACTGAGATCTAGGCCCAGGGTGGCTTTCCACAGAGCACTGGGAATCTCAGCCAGGATATCACATGATTTTATTCTTAAAGACCTGGCAGCCATAATTGAGAGTCAAAACACACATGGACCTCACATTGTAGACCTCAATGGGCCTGGCTTGATGTGACCTTTTGGCCACTCTTGGGAAGCCTTGCCTCTGAGTGTTTCTCCAGAGCTTTCATTGAAATGAGATTCCTCACCATTTAGTGGTTCCTGAATGAATAGAAACCCACAGTGCCTCCAAGTTCATCCTTGAAAAATGGCTTGATAAATACCATGAAATTTTTGAAATTCCCATGACCAGGTGTGGCACTGGAGAACCTTTGGATGTCCTGTTGCTGATCATGAGTGTACCAGACAGTGCCTTGATTGACTGGGTTTCATGAAAATGGTGTAGAACAGAGATGCCAGTAAGTTGGAGCCTGCGGATTAGTGGGCCTAGAGCAGTGGTGTGCAGGTGTGTGATAAAACATCTGTGGTGGGGCCATGTGGATCTGCCATTGGCTTCCACATGGCTTGTGACTGACACGGTGAAGCCAGCAGACCCTTATATGTAAAGGCATCTTGTTATATGGAGAGGTTTCCGGGCAATGTTCAGAAACAGGTTGCTATGGTCAAGGGGGCAAGCTCTGTGGGATAGAAGCCTGGTTGGTGCATTGTCCTCGGACCCTGAGTCAGCACACGTGACAGTACTCCCTCCAGAACTGTGTCCCAGTTGAACTCCTTGTATTTCATGAAGCAAATAGGAAACTCCCAGTGAAGCAGCAAGAAACACCAGGAAAAGTGGAGGATGACCAAATGGCCTCACAGTCCACACGGGGAAACACTTAGACCCCAGTGGCCACAGTTGACCTACAAAGAGAGAATTCAGCACTGCTGCCTCATGTTCACTGGAAAATCAGAAACCATGTCCTCCAGGCTACATAGATGCAGACCAAGCTTTGATGGTCTCACTACAAAGGAAGATAAAGCTCCTGACAACAACATATATTTCAAGGGTCCAACCTCAGAGGCAGTTTCCCAAGAAGTCTTTAGGCCAGCAGAGCTCCATGTTTGTGGAGTGTTTACCCTGTCCCTTACTTATGGAAACTCCTCTACCACCTCCAAGGTTGTGAACTCCTGAGAGCATTTTCCATTGTATATATGTATTCACAGATTTTCTAACTCTTTTCTTCAAATTGTGTCTTACTCGGGGCAAAGGTAATGTCAAGGCATTGTTCTTGATGAGAGTGGGAAGATTTTTGGGTAGCACAGAATTGCATACACATCGGATTCATTTTCCTATTTTCCATTCAAAATACTGAATCCCTGACACTAACCCATACCCTCCTGGACTCTGATTACCAATCCTGATATGATGGAGGAAAATAACCCAAACAGAATAGCAATACATGCAGTTCAGAGGAGGCATGGTGTCTAATTGGACTTTCCTTTGGCATTATAAAGGCTAGGTGTTATAAATCTAGTCCAATTTAAGAGAAGTAGTTCTCCATTTGTTTGTAAAGTTAACCAATATGTGAATTCCTGTCTCCCTTTCTCTGTAGACTGTTCAGCACACGTATATTTACGTGCACATATAGAATCCTACCTGGTATCCCATGTACATTCTTGTGAGGTGGCTGACATGGCAGATACAAATTGTGAGAAGAGATCACTCCTCCTAAATGCTGTTGGAACTGAAAATTCAACCTATGGGTGAGCTTTCTACTTGAACAACATGATACATAAATCCATGTTCAGTAAATTAAATATTTTTGGATCTGTGGATGATGTATATTTCATGATGAATTTTGATTGGCATATATATTTCTACTTTTTAAAGTCTCTGTGTGTTTGTATGTTTGAATGTATATATATATATATATATATATATATATATATATATATATATATATATATATACATATACACACACACACACACACACACACACACTCTCTCCAGATTTTTCAAAGTATGAAATATATGTGTCTTATTATACACTCCCTAAATTCATTCATGTTCATGTAGGTGGATTTATAATCATCTTTTCAAAAGATTATTCTCAGAAATATTCATCCACCTGAAATACACATTTGTTTCCTAGTGAATGGTGCTTAGAAATCCTAATATTTCTACTGTAACTGACCGAGTTTCGCATCAATGCAAGCAGATTCCTATGATACATGATGTGTATTTTGACGTTTCTTTTTTTTCGACACTGGTACATCACTATTTCTTCAGTTGATGCACATCATAAGATATATATTTCATCCACAATTTTCACAAATTTCCAGGCATTTGGTTCACTTTCAATCACTTCCTGCTTCAGAACACATGTACTCCTGTATATTTCTGGACTGGTCTTTTCATGAGACTTCTTTCCAAACACATTATTTTTGATTTCCATAATCACTTTTCAAGCAAATCTCACACAGCCTTCATGGTAAACCATAACCCTAATATAATCATTAGATATATAACTGGTTGGAATGAATGATTGTGTATCAATATTAGATTTCCTATATATTTTCAGGTATCAGTTCAATCCATTATGTAAATCGGAACCAGTTCTATTATTTATTCACAGTATGGTCTATTCATGCATTATCTCTATATTCATAGACACAGGGTACACCTATTGGTGCCCCCAAATACTAATCAATACGTCTTCAAGATATTGCTCCCAGAAACGGTGGAAGAAATACTCATGTCACCTGATCTACATATACATTTTATCACAGTGATATTCTGGACACATAATGCAAAGTTCACACTTATGATTGTACCAAAGTCTAAATGGAAAGTGAGCATGTATTACTAAAAACATCCTTGTCCAGATGCCTGATGCTCTCAAATGTCAATCCTATCGGTGACTACACAGTTGCTTCGTCCTAAGATTACATATTCAAACTCAACCCTGTTGAAAATATCTAATCCTATCACTCACTTTATACTTTGACTGATTTCCCAATGTCTCTATTGATATCTGCTTTCCTACATAATTTCCCATATTCATTATTGTGACTGACTCTTCACATGTGCTGACATTTACATCTACTCTCTAACTGACACCCTACTGCTAAAGAACTTTTGGTCCAAATGTTATACTCACTCTTCTTCCTAAACCTACTGACTCTCTTCCTAATCCTACCTACTATCCCTTTTTGACTGGATGTTCTCTTCCACATTCAATCATCCAAGGTACAAGGTCTTATGCCATTGTATATCAATTTATCTGAGACAGCTGTGCAGAATGTAATTCCAAGCTAAGTATCCCAGTCAAGGGCCCAATGCCCTTCTGGGCTTCAAAGCTTACTTAGATTTCTGTTTTCATACATATACTTCACCTATATATTATTATAAATATCGCAGGTTCCCAATACCATTCTTCATCCAGTAGAATGATTCCTAACCCAAATCCAACATGTTCTTACCCCTAACCATACACTGTTCCCTCAATCCAACTTTACAGAAGAGCAGGGACAGAGTTGGTCTTACAATAGAGGAATGTAGGGGATCTTCCACGTGCTGAGAACTCAAAGGTCCATGAAGAAATGATGCCTGGAGAAGATGTAGGCAGCTCTGAAGGACATGAGAGAGCAAAAGTCATCTTCCATGGCAAACAACCTGGTCAGGATGAAGGGTTGTGTCTGAATGAGCCGCACTCTTCTTAATGTAGACAAGATGGACCAAACCAGGCCTGTGTGGAAAGCTGTTCCTGGGTGCCTATGGAGGATATACCATTCTAACTTGTCAAAGTGTCACAGGAAGCAGGGGCAGCCTCCATCTCATAGGACCCTTGGAAGCAACTGTTAGGACAACTTGGTTGCTAAGGCAGTGACCTCATTCAGTTCCTGAAGGAAGTGACCTCACCTCACTTCTTTTGTGATGGAACTCTCTGAACTTGGCAACAAGGAAGCCAGGCACCCAGAGCCAGTTTCAGTCCCAGTCCCAGTGGGCTCACTTGTTTGCATTTACCAAGGACAGAGTCAGTCTTTCTTGGTACCTACTGATGTGAGGATGACCAAATGCCAGGAAAACTCTGAAGAGGGCACTTTTCCGAGAAAGCAGGTAGTGAGTGGCTCACGGGTGGCTCCTGACAACTTCATTGAGTAGGCCAAGGAGGCCAGATCTGAGAGAGGACGGGCCATTTAGGGGAACATTGTATGGCCCACCAGTCAGAAGACACTCCGGATAGTCACAGACCTACTTGGGGGAAGGAGGTGCCTTAGTGGGTGTGGGTGTGAGTTTATGGTTTTGTCTCATGTTCTGAGAATAGGTAGGAAAGGCAGTTTGTTTGGTTTGGAGTGGACTGTTTCTAGTAAGTCGTTGGACAAGGCGAGTGTTTCTATGTCTGTGTATCCCACGGTATCCCTGGTTGTAGACATTGGAAAAGAGAATGAATCAATGGATGCATCCTGTCTAGTAGAAAACTTTCCAGCATTCATCCTTTCCAATTTATGAATGGACTGGGGCTTGCCTTATCTATGGGCAACACCTACTATCTTGCTAAGTTCCTGTTTTCTTCCTGAATTCTGGCCACTCTCCAGAATAGGCTCATGGTTTTGTGTCCAAGATATGTACCACCTCCCAGCTCTATGACATGGCCATGCACTGGATAACTGAAGGGAATGGCAAGCATCTCAGAAAACTCAGATATCAGTGTGACCAGTAAAGTGTCAGTGGAGAAACCCTGCTTTGGGCCTTTTGCTTACCTATTGTTCTGTTGCCCTGAGTGTCAGGAAGGTCTTTGCCTCAGGCCACCCCTTTGTGAAGCCTGAAGTAAACAGTTTTCAAATGGAAATGAAGGGGCATCACCTGTGGCTTTTGGCTTAATTCCTGTGCAAAGGGATGTGTGTGAATCAGCCTCTTGGCCCTGTGTGAGGCTGTGGCTTAGAGTCTCAGCACCTGATGGATTAAAGAAAGATCCCATGTGTGCATCCAAAGCCAAAATGGCAAAAAGAGCAGTCATTGTGGATGAAGTCTCTCGCTTTCCTCTGGAAAGTTCCTGACCTCCATCAAGTGAGAATAGGGATCCTTTGGGTCAAATGAGTTCTTCAAAGCCCTGCAGAGGCTAGCCCATAGGTTCTTGGGTTTTCTCATGTCTCCAATTCACACAAAGAATCTATACCCGAAAGTCAGTAGGCCTCAAATTGGAGAAGCAGAGCAGTATTAATGGCAGGCCTATTTGATCAATCCTGGGTCACAGGAAGAGTGTCCAGGCCACCCAGACATTAGGCAAATGAGGGGCAAGGGAGCTTATTCTAGACGCTGTCTTGGGCTGCCCCCTCATGGAAACCTCCAGCAAGAGGTTATGATGAGTGCCTATATGGAAGAAGATGAGGGCCATGTGGCAGTGTTTTGGTTTGAATTGTGGTCATTTCTGTGGCGGTTGGCAGGGATGACTTGGTCCACCTGGTCTTGAACTCTGGCGTGATTCCCCTCAGAGACTGAGTTCTGGAACTGAACTCAGAGAAGAATTGCCATGAATTGTGTTGGGATTTTAGGAGGCCACGCATGAGAGTTGCCCTTGGAAACTGAGATCTAGGCCCAGGGTGGCTTTCCACAGAGCACTGGGAATCTCAGCCAGGATATCACATGATTTTATTCTTAAAGACCTGGCAGCCATAATTGAGAGTCAAAACACACATGGACCTCACATTGTAGACCTCAATGGGCCTGGCTTGATGTGACCTTTTGGCCACTCTTGGGAAGCCTTGCCTCTGAGTGTTTCTCCAGAGCTTTCATTGAAATGAGATTCCTCACCATTTAGTGGTTCCTGAATGAATAGAAACCCACAGTGCCTCCAAGTTCATCCTTGAAAAATGGCTTGATAAATACCATGAAATTTTTGAAATTCCCATGACCAGGTGTGGCACTGGAGAACCTTTGGATGTCCTGTTGCTGATCATGAGTGTACCAGACAGTGCCTTGATTGACTGGGTTTCATGAAAATGGTGTAGAACAGAGATGCCAGTAAGTTGGAGCCTGCGGATTAGTGGGCCTAGAGCAGTGGTGTGCAGGTGTGTGATAAAACATCTGTGGTGGGGCCATGTGGATCTGCCATTGGCTTCCACATGGCTTGTGACTGACACGGTGAAGCCAGCAGACCCTTATATGTAAAGGCATCTTGTTATATGGAGAGGTTTCCGGGCAATGTTCAGAAACAGGTTGCTATGGTCAAGGGGGCAAGCTCTGTGGGATAGAAGCCTGGTTGGTGCATTGTCCTCGGACCCTGAGTCAGCACACGTGACAGTACTCCCTCCAGAACTGTGTCCCAGTTGAACTCCTTGTATTTCATGAAGCAAATAGGAAACTCCCAGTGAAGCAGCAAGAAACACCAGGAAAAGTGGAGGATGACCAAATGGCCTCACAGTCCACACGGGGAAACACTTAGACCCCAGTGGCCACAGTTGACCTACAAAGAGAGAATTCAGCACTGCTGCCTCATGTTCACTGGAAAATCAGAAACCATGTCCTCCAGGCTACATAGATGCAGACCAAGCTTTGATGGTCTCACTACAAAGGAAGATAAAGCTCCTGACAACAACATATATTTCAAGGGTCCAACCTCAGAGGCAGTTTCCCAAGAAGTCTTTAGGCCAGCAGAGCTCCATGTTTGTGGAGTGTTTACCCTGTCCCTTACTTATGGAAACTCCTCTACCACCTCCAAGGTTGTGAACTCCTGAGCATTTTCCATTGTATATATGTATTCACAGATTTTCTAACTCTTTTCTTCAAATTGTGTCTTACTCGGGGCAAAGGTAATGTCAAGGCATTGTTCTTGATGAGAGTGGGAAGATTTTTGGGTAGCACAGAATTGCATACACATCGGATTCATTTTCCTATTTTCCATTCAAAATACTGAATCCCTGACACTAACCCATACCCTCCTGGACTCTGATTACCAATCCTGATATGATGGAGGAAAATAACCCAAACAGAATAGCAATACATGCAGTTCAGAGGAGGCATGGTGTCTAATTGGACTTTCCTTTGGCATTATAAAGGCTAGGTGTTATAAATCTAGTCCAATTTAAGAGAAGTAGTTCTCCATTTGTTTGTAAAGTTAACCAATATGTGAATTCCTGTCTCCCTTTCTCTGTAGACTGTTCAGCACACGTATATTTACGTGCACATATAGAATCCTACCTGGTATCCCATGTACATTCTTGTGAGGTGGCTGACATGGCAGATACAAATTGTGAGAAGAGATCACTCCTCCTAAATGCTGTTGGAACTGAAAATTCAACCTATGGGTGAGCTTTCTACTTGAACAACATGATACATAAATCCATGTTCAGTAAATTAAATATTTTTGGATCTGTGGATGATGTATATTTCATGATGAATTTTGATTGGCATATATATTTCTACTTTTTAAAGTCTCTGTGTGTTTGTATGTTTGAATGTATATATATATATATATATATATATATATATATATATATATATATATATATACATATACACACACACACACACACACACACACACTCTCTCCAGATTTTTCAAAGTATGAAATATATGTGTCTTATTATACACTCCCTAAATTCATTCATGTTCATGTAGGTGGATTTATAATCATCTTTTCAAAAGATTATTCTCAGAAATATTCATCCACCTGAAATACACATTTGTTTCCTAGTGAATGGTGCTTAGAAATCCTAATATTTCTACTGTAACTGACCGAGTTTCGCATCAATGCAAGCAGATTCCTATGATACATGATGTGTATTTTGACGTTTCTTTTTTTTCGACACTGGTACATCACTATTTCTTCAGTTGATGCACATCATAAGATATATATTTCATCCACAATTTTCACAAATTTCCAGGCATTTGGTTCACTTTCAATCACTTCCTGCTTCAGAACACATGTACTCCTGTATATTTCTGGACTGGTCTTTTCATGAGACTTCTTTCCAAACACATTATTTTTGATTTCCATAATCACTTTTCAAGCAAATCTCACACAGCCTTCATGGTAAACCATAACCCTAATATAATCATTAGATATATAACTGGTTGGAATGAATGATTGTGTATCAATATTAGATTTCCTATATATTTTCAGGTATCAGTTCAATCCATTATGTAAATCGGAACCAGTTCTATTATTTATTCACAGTATGGTCTATTCATGCATTATCTCTATATTCATAGACACAGGGTACACCTATTGGTGCCCCCAAATACTAATCAATACGTCTTCAAGATATTGCTCCCAGAAACGGTGGAAGAAATACTCATGTCACCTGATCTACATATACATTTTATCACAGTGATATTCTGGACACATAATGCAAAGTTCACACTTATGATTGTACCAAAGTCTAAATGGAAAGTGAGCATGTATTACTAAAAACATCCTTGTCCAGATGCCTGATGCTCTCAAATGTCAATCCTATCGGTGACTACACAGTTGCTTCGTCCTAAGATTACATATTCAAACTCAACCCTGTTGAAAATATCTAATCCTATCACTCACTTTATACTTTGACTGATTTCCCAATGTCTCTATTGATATCTGCTTTCCTACATAATTTCCCATATTCATTATTGTGACTGACTCTTCACATGTGCTGACATTTACATCTACTCTCTAACTGACACCCTACTGCTAAAGAACTTTTGGTCCAAATGTTATACTCACTCTTCTTCCTAAACCTACTGACTCTCTTCCTAATCCTACCTACTATCCCTTTTTGACTGGATGTTCTCTTCCACATTCAATCATCCAAGGTACAAGGTCTTATGCCATTGTATATCAATTTATCTGAGACAGCTGTGCAGAATGTAATTCCAAGCTAAGTATCCCAGTCAAGGGCCCAATGCCCTTCTGGGCTTCAAAGCTTACTTAGATTTCTGTTTTCATACATATACTTCACCTATATATTATTATAAATATCGCAGGTTCCCAATACCATTCTTCATCCAGTAGAATGATTCCTAACCCAAATCCAACATGTTCTTACCCCTAACCATACACTGTTCCCTCAATCCAACTTTACAGAAGAGCAGGGACAGAGTTGGTCTTACAATAGAGGAATGTAGGGGATCTTCCACGTGCTGAGAACTCAAAGGTCCATGCAGAAATGATGCCTGGAGAAGATGTAGGCAGCTCTGAAGGACATGAGAGAGCAAAAGTCATCTTCCATGGCAAACAACCTGGTCAGGATGAAGGGTTGTGTCTGAATGAGCCGCACTCTTCTTAATGTAGACAAGATGGACCAAACCAGGCCTGTGTGGAAAGCTGTTCCTGGGTGCCTATGGAGGATATACCATTCTAACTTGTGAAAGTGTCACAGGAAGCAGGGGCAGCCTCCATCTCATAGGACCCTTGGAAGCAACTGTTAGGACAACTTGGTTGCTAAGGCAGTGACCTCATTCAGTTCCTGAAGGAAGTGACCTCACCTCACTTCTTTTGTGATGGAACTCTCTGAACTTGGCAACAAGGAAGCCAGGCACCCAGAGCCAGTTTCAGTCCCAGTCCCAGTGGGCTCACTTGTTTGCATTTACCAAGGACAGAGTCAGTCTTTCTTGGTACCTACTGATGTGAGGATGACCAAATGCCAGGAAAACTCTGAAGAGGGCACTTTTCCGAGAAAGCAGGTAGTGAGTGGCTCACGGGTGGCTCCTGACAACTTCATTGAGTAGGCCAAGGAGGCCAGATCTGAGAGAGGACGGGCCATTTAGGGGAACATTGTATGGCCCACCAGTCAGAAGACACTCCGGATAGTCACAGACCTACTTGGGGGAAGGAGGTGCCTTAGTGGGTGTGGGTGTGAGTTTATGGTTTTGTCTCATGTTCTGAGAATAGGTAGGAAAGGCAGTTTGTTTGGTTTGGAGTGGACTGTTTCTAGTAAGTCGTTGGACAAGGCGAGTGTTTCTATGTCTGTGTATCCCACGGTATCCCTGGTTGTAGACATTGGAAAAGAGAATGAATCAATGGATGCATCCTGTCTAGTAGAAAACTTTCCAGCATTCATCCTTTCCAATTTATGAATGGACTGGGGCTTGCCTTATCTATGGGCAACACCTACTATCTTGCTAAGTTCCTGTTTTCTTCCTGAATTCTGGCCACTCTCCAGAATAGGCTCATGGTTTTGTGTCCAAGATATGTACCACCTCCCAGCTCTATGACATGGCCATGCACTGGATAACTGAAGGGAATGGCAAGCATCTCAGAAAACTCAGATATCAGTGTGACCAGTAAAGTGTCAGTGGAGAAACCCTGCTTTGGGCCTTTTGCTTACCTATTGTTCTGTTGCCCTGAGTGTCAGGAAGGTCTTTGCCTCAGGCCACCCCTTTGTGAAGCCTGAAGTAAACAGTTTTCAAATGGAAATGAAGGGGCATCACCTGTGGCTTTTGGCTTAATTCCTGTGCAAAGGGATGTGTGTGAATCAGCCTCTTGGCCCTGTGTGAGGCTGTGGCTTAGAGTCTCAGCACCTGATGGATTAAAGAAAGATCCCATGTGTGCATCCAAAGCCAAAATGGCAAAAAGAGCAGTCATTGTGGATGAAGTCTCTCGCTTTCCTCTGGAAAGTTCCTGACCTCCATCAAGTGAGAATAGGGATCCTTTGGGTCAAATGAGTTCTTCAAAGCCCTGCAGAGGCTAGCCCATAGGTTCTTGGGTTTTCTCATGTCTCCAATTCACACAAAGAATCTATACCCGAAAGTCAGTAGGCCTCAAATTGGAGAAGCAGAGCAGTATTAATGGCAGGCCTATTTGATCAATCCTGGGTCACAGGAAGAGTGTCCAGGCCACCCAGACATTAGGCAAATGAGGGGCAAGGGAGCTTATTCTAGACGCTGTCTTGGGCTGCCCCCTCATGGAAACCTCCAGCAAGAGGTTATGATGAGTGCCTATATGGAAGAAGATGAGGGCCATGTGGCAGTGTTTTGGTTTGAATTGTGGTCATTTCTGTGGCGGTTGGCAGGGATGACTTGGTCCACCTGGTCTTGAACTCTGGCGTGATTCCCCTCAGAGACTGAGTTCTGGAACTGAACTCAGAGAAGAATTGCCATGAATTGTGTTGGGATTTTAGGAGGCCACGCATGAGAGTTGCCCTTGGAAACTGAGATCTAGGCCCAGGGTGGCTTTCCACAGAGCACTGGGAATCTCAGCCAGGATATCACATGATTTTATTCTTAAAGACCTGGCAGCCATAATTGAGAGTCAAAACACACATGGACCTCACATTGTAGACCTCAATGGGCCTGGCTTGATGTGACCTTTTGGCCACTCTTGGGAAGCCTTGCCTCTGAGTGTTTCTCCAGAGCTTTCATTGAAATGAGATTCCTCACCATTTAGTGGTTCCTGAATGAATAGAAACCCACAGTGCCTCCAAGTTCATCCTTGAAAAATGGCTTGATAAATACCATGAAATTTTTGAAATTCCCATGACCAGGTGTGGCACTGGAGAACCTTTGGATGTCCTGTTGCTGATCATGAGTGTAGCAGACAGTGCCTTGATTGACTGGGTTTCATGAAAATGGTGTAGAACAGAGATGCCAGTAAGTTGGAGCCTGCGGATTAGTGGGCCTAGAGCAGTGGTGTGCAGGTGTGTGATAAAACATCTGTGGTGGGGCCATGTGGATCTGCCATTGGCTTCCACATGGCTTGTGACTGACACGGTGAAGCCAGCAGACCCTTATATGTAAAGGCATCTTGTTATATGGAGAGGTTTCCGGGCAATGTTCAGAAACAGGTTGCTATGGTCAAGGGGGCAAGCTCTGTGGGATAGAAGCCTGGTTGGTGCATTGTCCTCGGACCCTGAGTCAGCACACGTGACAGTACTCCCTCCAGAACTGTGTCCCAGTTGAACTCCTTGTATTTCATGAAGCAAATAGGAAACTCCCAGTGAAGCAGCAAGAAACACCAGGAAAAGTGGAGGATGACCAAATGGCCTCACAGTCCACACGGGGAAACACTTAGACCCCAGTGGCCACAGTTGACCTACAAAGAGAGAATTCAGCACTGCTGCCTCATGTTCACTGGAAAATCAGAAACCATGTCCTCCAGGCTACATAGATGCAGACCAAGCTTTGATGGTCTCACTACAAAGGAAGATAAAGCTCCTGACAACAACATATATTTCAAGGGTCCAACCTCAGAGGCAGTTTCCCAAGAAGTCTTTAGGCCAGCAGAGCTCCATGTTTGTGGAGTGTTTACCCTGTCCCTTACTTATGGAAACTCCTCTACCACCTCCAAGGTTGTGAACTCCTGAGCATTTTCCATTGTATATATGTATTCACAGATTTTCTAACTCTTTTCTTCAAATTGTGTCTTACTCGGGGCAAAGGTAATGTCAAGGCATTGTTCTTGATGAGAGTGGGAAGATTTTTGGGTAGCACAGAATTGCATACACATCGGATTCATTTTCCTATTTTCCATTCAAAATACTGAATCCCTGACACTAACCCATACCCTCCTAGACTCTGATTACCAATCCTGATATGATGGAGGAAAATAACCCAAACAGAATAGCAATACATGCAGTTCAGAGGAGGCATGGTGTCTAATTGGACTTTCCTTTGGCATTATAAAGGCTAGGTGTTATAAATCTAGTCCAATTTAAGAGAAGTAGTTCTCCATTTGTTTGTAAAGTTAACCAATATGTGAATTCCTGTCTCCCTTTCTCTGTAGACTGTTCAGCACATGTATATTTACATGCACATATAGAATCCTACCTGGTATCCCATGTACATTCTTGTGAGGTGGCTGACATGGCAGATACAAATTGTGAGAAGAGATCACTCCTCCTAAATGCTGTTGGAACTGAAAATTCAACCTATGGGTGAGCTTTCTACTTGAACAACATGATACATAAATCCATGTTCAGTAAATTAAATATTTTTGGATCTGTGGATGATGTATATTTCATGATGAATTTTGATTGGCATATATATTTCTACTTTTTAAAGTCTCTGTGTGTTTGTATGTTTGAATGTATATATATATATATATATATATATATATATATATATATATATATATATATATATATATACATATACACACACACACACTCTCTCCAGATTTTTCAAAGTATGAAATATATGTGTCTTATTATACACTCCCTAAATTCATTCATGTTCATGTAGGTGGATTTATAATCATCTTTTCAAAAGATTATTCTCAGAAATATTCATCCACCTGAAATACACATTTGTTTCCTAGTGAATGGTGCTTAGAAATCCTAATATTTCTACTGTAACTGACCGAGTTTCGCATCAATGCAAGCAGATTCCTATGATACATGATGTGTATTTTGACGTTTCTTTTTTTTCGACACTGGTACATCACTATTTCTTCAGTTGATGCACATCATAAGATATATATTTCATCCACAATTTTCACAAATTTCCAGGCATTTGGTTCACTTTCAATCACTTCCTGCTTCAGAACACATGTACTCCTGTATATTTCTGGACTGGTCTTTTCATGAGACTTCTTTCCAAACACATTATTTTTGATTTCCATAATCACTTTTCAAGCAAATCTCACACAGCCTTCATGGTAAACCATAACCCTAATATAATCATTAGATATATAACTGGTTGGAATGAATGATTGTGTATCAATATTAGATTTCCTATATATTTTCAGGTATCAGTTCAATCCATTATGTAAATCGGAACCAGTTCTATTATTTATTCACAGTATGGTCTATTCATGCATTATCTCTATATTCATAGACACAGGGTACACCTATTGGTGCCCCCAAATACTAATCAATACGTCTTCAAGATATTGCTCCCAGAAATGGTGGAAGAAATACTCATGTCACCTGATCTACATATACATTTTATCACAGTGATATTCTGGACACATAATGCAAAGTTCACACTTATGATTGTACCAAAGTCTAAATGGAAAGTGAGCATGTATTACTAAAAACATCCTTGTCCAGATGCCTGATGCTCTCAAATGTCAATCCTATCGGTGACTACACAGTTGCTTCGTCCTAAGATTACATATTCAAACTCAACCCTGTTGAAAATATCTAATCCTATCACTCACTTTATACTTTGACTGATTTCCCAATGTCTCTATTGATATCTGCTTTCCTACATAATTTCCCATATTCATTATTGTGACTGACTCTTCACATGTGCTGACATTTACATCTACTCTCTAACTGACACCCTACTGCTAAAGAACTTTTGGTCCAAATGTTATACTCACTCTTCTTCCTAAACCTACTGACTCTCTTCCTAATCCTACCTACTATCCCTTTTTGACTGGATGTTCTCTTCCACATTCAATCATCCAAGGTACAAGGTCTTATGCCATTGTATATCAATTTATCTGAGACAGCTGTGCAGAATGTAATTCCAAGCTAAGTATCCCAGTCAAGGGCCCAATGCCCTTCTGGGCTTCAAAGCTTACTTAGATTTCTGTTTTCATACATATACTTCACCTATATATTATTATAAATATCGCAGGTTCCCAATACCATTCTTCATCCAGTAGAATGATTCCTAACCCAAATCCAACATGTTCTTACCCCTAACCATACACTGTTCCCTCAATCCAACTTTACAGAAGAGCAGGGACAGAGTTGGTCTTACAATAGAGGAATGTAGGGGATCTTCCACGTGCTGAGAACTCAAAGGTCCATGCAGAAATGATGCCTGGAGAAGATGTAGGCAGCTCTGAAGGACATGAGAGAGCAAAAGTCATCTTCCATGGCAAACAACCTGGTCAGGATGAAGGGTTGTGTCTGAATGAGCCGCACTCTTCTTAATGTAGACAAGATGGACCAAACCAGGCCTGTGTGGAAAGCTGTTCCTGGGTGCCTATGGAGGATATACCATTCTAACTTGTGAAAGTGTCACAGGAAGCAGGGGCAGCCTCCATCTCATAGGACCCTTGGAAGCAACTGTTAGGACAACTTGGTTGCTAAGGCAGTGACCTCATTCAGTTCCTGAAGGAAGTGACCTCACCTCACTTCTTTTGTGATGGAACTCTCTGAACTTGGCAACAAGGAAGCCAGGCACCCAGAGCCAGTTTCAGTCCCAGTCCCAGTGGGCTCACTTGTTTGCATTTACCAAGGACAGAGTCAGTCTTTCTTGGTACCTACTGATGTGAGGATGACCAAATGCCAGGAAAACTCTGAAGAGGGCACTTTTCCGAGAAAGCAGGTAGTGAGTGGCTCACGGGTGGCTCCTGACAACTTCATTGAGTAGGCCAAGGAGGCCAGATCTGAGAGAGGACGGGCCATTTAGGGGAACATTGTATGGCCCACCAGTCAGAAGACACTCCGGATAGTCACAGACCTACTTGGGGGAAGGAGGTGCCTTAGTGGGTGTGGGTGTGAGTTTATGGTTTTGTCTCATGTTCTGAGAATAGGTAGGAAAGGCAGTTTGTTTGGTTTGGAGTGGACTGTTTCTAGTAAGTCGTTGGACAAGGCGAGTGTTTCTATGTCTGTGTATCCCACGGTATCCCTGGTTGTAGACATTGGAAAAGAGAATGAATCAATGGATGCATCCTGTCTAGTAGAAAACTTTCCAGCATTCATCCTTTCCAATTTATGAATGGACTGGGGCTTGCCTTATCTATGGGCAACACCTACTATCTTGCTAAGTTCCTGTTTTCTTCCTGAATTCTGGCCACTCTCCAGAATAGGCTCATGGTTTTGTGTCCAAGATATGTACCACCTCCCAGCTCTATGACATGGCCATGCACTGGATAACTGAAGGGAATGGCAAGCATCTCAGAAAACTCAGATATCAGTGTGACCAGTAAAGTGTCAGTGGAGAAACCCTGCTTTGGGCCTTTTGCTTACCTATTGTTCTGTTGCCCTGAGTGTCAGGAAGGTCTTTGCCTCAGGCCACCCCTTTGTGAAGCCTGAAGTAAACAGTTTTCAAATGGAAATGAAGGGGCATCACCTGTGGCTTTTGGCTTAATTCCTGTGCAAAGGGATGTGTGTGAATCAGCCTCTTGGCCCTGTGTGAGGCTGTGGCTTAGAGTCTCAGCACCTGATGGATTAAAGAAAGATCCCATGTGTGCATCCAAAGCCAAAATGGCAAAAAGAGCAGTCATTGTGGATGAAGTCTCTCGCTTTCCTCTGGAAAGTTCCTGACCTCCATCAAGTGAGAATAGGGATCCTTTGGGTCAAATGAGTTCTTCAAAGCCCTGCAGAGGCTAGCCCATAGGTTCTTGGGTTTTCTCATGTCTCCAATTCACACAAAGAATCTATACCCGAAAGTCAGTAGGCCTCAAATTGGAGAAGCAGAGCAGTATTAATGGCAGGCCTATTTGATCAATCCTGGGTCACAGGAAGAGTGTCCAGGCCACCCAGACATTAGGCAAATGAGGGGCAAGGGAGCTTATTCTAGACGCTGTCTTGGGCTGCCCCCTCATGGAAACCTCCAGCAAGAGGTTATGATGAGTGCCTATATGGAAGAAGATGAGGGCCATGTGGCAGTGTTTTGGTTTGAATTGTGGTCATTTCTGTGGCGGTTGGCAGGGATGACTTGGTCCACCTGGTCTTGAACTCTGGCGTGATTCCCCTCAGAGACTGAGTTCTGGAACTGAACTCAGAGAAGAATTGCCATGAATTGTGTTGGGATTTTAGGAGGCCACGCATGAGAGTTGCCTTTGGAAACTGAGATCTAGGCCCAGGGTGGCTTTCCACAGAGCACTGGGAATCTCAGCCAGGATATCACATGATTTTATTCTTAAAGACCTGGCAGCCATAATTGAGAGTCAAAACACACATGGACCTCACATTGTAGACCTCAATGGGCCTGGCTTGATGTGACCTTTTGGCCACTCTTGGGAAGCCTTGCCTCTGAGTGTTTCTCCAGAGCTTTCATTGAAATGAGATTCCTCACCATTTAGTGGTTCCTGAATGAATAGAAACCCACAGTGCCTCCAAGTTCATCCTTGAAAAATGGCTTGATAAATACCATGAAATTTTTGAAATTCCCATGACCAGGTGTGGCACTGGAGAACCTTTGGATGTCCTGTTGCTGATCATGAGTGTACCAGACAGTGCCTTGATTGACTGGGTTTCATGAAAATGGTGTAGAACAGAGATGCCAGTAAGTTGGAGCCTGCGGATTAGTGGGCCTAGAGCAGTGGTGTGCAGGTGTGTGATAAAACATCTGTGGTGGGGCCATGTGGATCTGCCATTGGCTTCCACATGGCTTGTGACTGACACGGTGAAGCCAGCAGACCCTTATATGTAAAGGCATCTTGTTATATGGAGAGGTTTCCGGGCAATGTTCAGAAACAGGTTGCTATGGTCAAGGGGGCAAGCTCTGTGGGATAGAAGCCTGGTTGGTGCATTGTCCTCGGACCCTGAGTCAGCACACGTGACAGTACTCCCTCCAGAACTGTGTCCCAGTTGAACTCCTTGTATTTCATGAAGCAAATAGGAAACTCCCAGTGAAGCAGCAAGAAACACCAGGAAAAGTGGAGGATGACCAAATGGCCTCACAGTCCACACGGGGAAACACTTAGACCCCAGTGGCCACAGTTGACCTACAAAGAGAGAATTCAGCACTGCTGCCTCATGTTCACTGGAAAATCAGAAACCATGTCCTCCAGGCTACATAGATGCAGACCAAGCTTTGATGGTCTCACTACAAAGGAAGATAAAGCTCCTGACAACAACATATATTTCAAGGGTCCAACCTCAGAGGCAGTTTCCCAAGAAGTCTTTAGGCCAGCAGAGCTCCATGTTTGTGGAGTGTTTACCCTGTCCCTTACTTATGGAAACTCCTCTACCACCTCCAAGGTTGTGAACTCCTGAGCATTTTCCATTGTATATATGTATTCACAGATTTTCTAACTCTTTTCTTCAAATTGTGTCTTACTCGGGGCAAAGGTAATGTCAAGGCATTGTTCTTGATGAGAGTGGGAAGATTTTTGGGTAGCACAGAATTGCATACACATCGGATTCATTTTCCTATTTTCCATTCAAAATACTGAATCCCTGACACTAACCCATACCCTCCTGGACTCTGATTACCAATCCTGATATGATGGAGGAAAATAACCCAAACAGAATAGCAATACATGCAGTTCAGAGGAGGCATGGTGTCTAATTGGACTTTCCTTTGGCATTATAAAGGCTAGGTGTTATAAATCTAGTCCAATTTAAGAGAAGTAGTTCTCCATTTGTTTGTAAAGTTAACCAATATGTGAATTCCTGTCTCCCTTTCTCTGTAGACTGTTCAGCACACGTATATTTACGTGCACATATAGAATCCTACCTGGTATCCCATGTACATTCTTGTGAGGTGGCTGACATGGCAGATACAAATTGTGAGAAGAGATCACTCCTCCTAAATGCTGTCGGAACTGAAAATTCAACCTATGGGTGAGCTTTCTACTTGAACAACATGATACATAAATCCATGTTCAGTAAATTAAATATTTTTGGATCTGTGGATGATGTATATTTCATGATGAATTTTGATTGGCATATATATTTCTACTTTTTAAAGTCTCTGTGTGTTTGTATGTTTGAATGTATATATATATATATATATATATATATATATATATATATATATATATACATATACATATACACACACACACACACACACACACACACACACTCTCTCCAGATTTTTCAAAGTATGAAATATATGTGTCTTATTATACACTCCCTAAATTCATTCATGTTCATGTAGGTGGATTTATAATCATCTTTTCAAAAGATTATTCTCAGAAATATTCATCCACCTGAAATACACATTTGTTTCCTAGTGAATGGTGCTTAGAAATCCTAATATTTCTACTGTAACTGACCGAGTTTCGCATCAATGCAAGCAGATTCCTATGATACATGATGTGTATTTTGACGTTTCTTTTTTTTCGACACTGGTACATCACTATTTCTTCAGTTGATGCACATCATAAGATATATATTTCATCCACAATTTTCACAAATTTCCAGGCATTTGGTTCACTTTCAATCACTTCCTGCTTCAGAACACATGTACTCCTGTATATTTCTGGACTGGTCTTTTCATGAGACTTCTTTCCAAACACATTATTTTTGATTTCCATAATCACTTTTCAAGCAAATCTCACACAGCCTTCATGGTAAACCATAACCCTAATATAATCATTAGATATATAACTGGTTGGAATGAATGATTGTGTATCAATATTAGATTTCCTATATATTTTCAGGTATCAGTTCAATCCATTATGTAAATCGGAACCAGTTCTATTATTTATTCACAGTATGGTCTATTCATGCATTATCTCTATATTCATAGACACAGGGTACACCTATTGGTGCCCCCAAATACTAATCAATACGTCTTCAAGATATTGCTCCCAGAAATGGTGGAAGAAATACTCATGTCACCTGATCTACATATACATTTTATCACAGTGATATTCTGGACACATAATGCAAAGTTCACACTTATGATTGTACCAAAGTCTAAATGGAAAGTGAGCATGTATTACTAAAAACATCCTTGTCCAGATGCCTGATGCTCTCAAATGTCAATCCTATCGGTGACTACACAGTTGCTTCGTCCTAAGATTACATATTCAAACTCAACCCTGTTGAAAATATCTAATCCTATCACTCACTTTATACTTTGACTGATTTCCCAATGTCTCTATTGATATCTGCTTTCCTACATAATTTCCCATATTCATTATTGTGACTGACTCTTCACATGTGCTGACATTTACATCTACTCTCTAACTGACACCCTACTGCTAAAGAACTTTTGGTCCAAATGTTATACTCACTCTTCTTCCTAAACCTACTGACTCTCTTCCTAATCCTACCTACTATCCCTTTTTGACTGGATGTTCTCTTCCACATTCAATCATCCAAGGTACAAGGTCTTATGCCATTGTATATCAATTTATCTGAGACAGCTGTGCAGAATGTAATTCCAAGCTAAGTATCCCAGTCAAGGGCCCAATGCCCTTCTGGGCTTCAAAGCTTACTTAGATTTCTGTTTTCATACATATACTTCACCTATATATTATTATAAATATCGCAGGTTCCCAATACCATTCTTCATCCAGTAGAATGATTCCTAACCCAAATCCAACATGTTCTTACCCCTAACCATACACTGTTCCCTCAATCCAACTTTACAGAAGAGCAGGGACAGAGTTGGTCTTACAATAGAGGAATGTAGGGGATCTTCCACGTGCTGAGAACTCAAAGGTCCATGCAGAAATGATGCCTGGAGAAGATGTAGGCAGCTCTGAAGGACATGAGAGAGCAAAAGTCATCTTCCATGGCAAACAACCTGGTCAGGATGAAGGGTTGTGTCTGAATGAGCCGCACTCTTCTTAATGTAGACAAGATGGACCAAACCAGGCCTGTGTGGAAAGCTGTTCCTGGGTGCCTATGGAGGATATACCATTCTAACTTGTGAAAGTGTCACAGGAAGCAGGGGCAGCCTCCATCTCATAGGACCCTTGGAAGCAACTGTTAGGACAACTTGGTTGCTAAGGCAGTGACCTCATTCAGTTCCTGAAGGAAGTGACCTCACCTCACTTCTTTTGTGATGGAACTCTCTGAACTTGGCAACAAGGAAGCCAGGCACCCAGAGCCAGTTTCAGTCCCAGTCCCAGTGGGCTCACTTGTTTGCATTTACCAAGGACAGAGTCAGTCTTTCTTGGTACCTACTGATGTGAGGATGACCAAATGCCAGGAAAACTCTGAAGAGGGCACTTTTCCGAGAAAGCAGGTAGTGAGTGGCTCACGGGTGGCTCCTGACAACTTCATTGAGTAGGCCAAGGAGGCCAGATCTGAGAGAGGACGGGCCATTTAGGGGAACATTGTATGGCCCACCAGTCAGAAGACACTCCGGATAGTCACAGACCTACTTGGGGGAAGGAGGTGCCTTAGTGGGTGTGGGTGTGAGTTTATGGTTTTGTCTCATGTTCTGAGAATAGGTAGGAAAGGCAGTTTGTTTGGTTTGGAGTGGACTGTTTCTAGTAAGTCGTTGGACAAGGCGAGTGTTTCTATGTCTGTGTATCCCACGGTATCCCTGGTTGTAGACATTGGAAAAGAGAATGAATCAATGGATGCATCCTGTCTAGTAGAAAACTTTCCAGCATTCATCCTTTCCAATTTATGAATGGACTGGGGCTTGCCTTATCTATGGGCAGCACCTACTATCTTGCTAAGTTCCTGTTTTCTTCCTGAATTCTGGCCACTCTCCAGAATAGGCTCATGGTTTTGTGTCCAAGATATGTACCACCTCCCAGCTCTATGACATGGCCATGCACTGGATAACTGAAGGGAATGGCAAGCATCTCAGAAAACTCAGATATCAGTGTGACCAGTAAAGTGTCAGTGGAGAAACCCTGCTTTGGGCCTTTTGCTTACCTATTGTTCTGTTGCCCTGAGTGTCAGGAAGGTCTTTGCCTCAGGCCACCCCTTTGTGAAGCCTGAAGTAAACAGTTTTCAAATGGAAATGAAGGGGCATCACCTGTGGCTTTTGGCTTAATTCCTGTGCAAAGGGATGTGTGTGAATCAGCCTCTTGGCCCTGTGTGAGGCTGTGGCTTAGAGTCTCAGCACCTGATGGATTAAAGAAAGATCCCATGTGTGCATACAAAGCCAAAATGGCAAAAAGAGCAGTCATTGTGGATGAAGTCTCTCGCTTTCCTCTGGAAAGTTCCTGACCTCCATCAAGTGAGAATAGGGATCCTTTGGGTCAAATGAGTTCTTCAAAGCCCTGCAGAGGCTAGCCCATAGGTTCTTGGGTTTTCTCATGTCTCCAATTCACACAAAGAATCTATACCCGAAAGTCAGTAGGCCTCAAATTGGAGAAGCAGAGCAGTATTAATGGCAGGCCTATTTGATCAATCCTGGGTCACAGGAAGAGTGTCCAGGCCACCCAGACATTAGGCAAATGAGGGGCAAGGGAGCTTATTCTAGACGCTGTCTTGGGCTGCCCCCTCATGGAAACCTCCAGCAAGAGGTTATGATGAGTGCCTATATGGAAGAAGATGAGGGCCATGTGGCAGTGTTTTGGTTTGAATTGTGGTCATTTCTGTGGCGGTTGGCAGGGATGACTTGGTCCACCTGGTCTTGAACTCTGGCGTGATTCCCCTCAGAGACTGAGTTCTGGAACTGAACTCAGAGAAGAATTGCCATGAATTGTGTTGGGATTTTAGGAGGCCACGCATGAGAGTTGCCCTTGGAAACTGAGATCTAGGCCCAGGGTGGCTTTCCACAGAGCACTGGGAATCTCAGCCAGGATATCACATGATTTTATTCTTAAAGACCTGGCAGCCATAATTGAGAGTCAAAACACACATGGACCTCACATTGTAGACCTCAATGGGCCTGGCTTGATGTGACCTTTTGGCCACTCTTGGGAAGCCTTGCCTCTGAGTGTTTCTCCAGAGCTTTCATTGAAATGAGATTCCTCACCATTTAGTGGTTCCTGAATGAATAGAAACCCACAGTGCCTCCAAGTTCATCCTTGAAAAATGGCTTGATAAATACCATGAAATTTTTGAAATTCCCATGACCAGGTGTGGCACTGGAGAACCTTTGGATGTCCTGTTGCTGATCATGAGTGTACCAGACAGTGCCTTGATTGACTGGGTTTCATGAAAATGGTGTAGAACAGAGATGCCAGTAAGTTGGAGCCTGCGGATTAGTGGGCCTAGAGCAGTGGTGTGCAGGTGTGTGATAAAACATCTGTGGTGGGGCCATGTGGATCTGCCATTGGCTTCCACATGGCTTGTGACTGACACGGTGAAGCCAGCAGACCCTTATATGTAAAGGCATCTTGTTATATGGAGAGGTTTCCGGGCAATGTTCAGAAACAGGTTGCTATGGTCAAGGGGGCAAGCTCTGTGGGATAGAAGCCTGGTTGGTGCATTGTCCTCGGACCCTGAGTCAGCACACGTGACAGTACTCCCTCCAGAACTGTGTCCCAGTTGAACTCCTTGTATTTCATGAAGCAAATAGGAAACTCCCAGTGAAGCAGCAAGAAACACCAGGAAAAGTGGAGGATGACCAAATGGCCTCACAGTCCACACGGGGAAACACTTAGACCCCAGTGGCCACAGTTGACCTACAAAGAGAGAATTCAGCACTGCTGCCTCATGTTCACTGGAAAATCAGAAACCATGTCCTCCAGGCTACATAGATGCAGACCAAGCTTTGATGGTCTCACTACAAAGGAAGATAAAGCTCCTGACAACAACATATATTTCAAGGGTCCAACCTCAGAGGCAGTTTCCCAAGAAGTCTTTAGGCCAGCAGAGCTCCATGTTTGTGGAGTGTTTACCCTGTCCCTTACTTATGGAAACTCCTCTACCACCTCCAAGGTTGTGAACTCCTGAGCATTTTCCATTGTATATATGTATTCACAGATTTTCTAACTCTTTTCTTCAAATTGTGTCTTACTCGGGGCAAAGGTAATGTCAAGGCATTGTTCTTGATGAGAGTGGGAAGATTTTTGGGTAGCACAGAATTGCATACACATCGGATTCATTTTCCTATTTTCCATTCAAAATACTGAATCCCTGACACTAACCCATACCCTCCTGGACTCTGATTACCAATCCTGATATGATGGAGGAAAATAACCCAAACAGAATAGCAATACATGCAGTTCAGAGGAGGCATGGTGTCTAATTGGACTTTCCTTTGGCATTATAAAGGCTAGGTGTTATAAATCTAGTCCAATTTAAGAGAAGTAGTTCTCCATTTGTTTGTAAAGTTAACCAATATGTGAATTCCTGTCTCCCTTTCTCTGTAGACTGTTCAGCACACGTATATTTACGTGCACATATAGAATCCTACCTGGTATCCCATGTACATTCTTGTGAGGTGGCTGACATGGCAGATACAAATTGTGAGAAGAGATCACTCCTCCTAAATGCTGTTGGAACTGAAAATTCAACCTATGGGTGAGCTTTCTACTTGAACAACATGATACATAAATCCATGTTCAGTAAATTAAATATTTTTGGATCTGTGGATGATGTATATTTCATGATGAATTTTGATTGGCATATATATTTCTACTTTTTAAAGTCTCTGTGTGTTTGTATGTTTGAATGTATATATATATATATATATATATATATATATATATATATATATATATATATACATATACACACACACACACACACACACACACACTCTCTCCAGATTTTTCAAAGTATGAAATATATGTGTCTTATTATACACTCCCTAAATTCATTCATGTTCATGTAGGTGGATTTATAATCATCTTTTCAAAAGATTATTCTCAGAAATATTCATCCACCTGAAATACACATTTGTTTCCTAGTGAATGGTGCTTAGAAATCCTAATATTTCTACTGTAACTGACCGAGTTTCGCATCAATGCAAGCAGATTCCTATGATACATGATGTGTATTTTGACGTTTCTTTTTTTTCGACACTGGTACATCACTATTTCTTCAGTTGATGCACATCATAAGATATATATTTCATCCACAATTTTCACAAATTTCCAGGCATTTGGTTCACTTTCAATCACTTCCTGCTTCAGAACACATGTACTCCTGTATATTTCTGGACTGGTCTTTTCATGAGACTTCTTTCCAAACACATTATTTTTGATTTCCATAATCACTTTTCAAGCAAATCTCACACAGCCTTCATGGTAAACCATAACCCTAATATAATCATTAGATATATAACTGGTTGGAATGAATGATTGTGTATCAATATTAGATTTCCTATATATTTTCAGGTATCAGTTCAATCCATTATGTAAATCGGAACCAGTTCTATTATTTATTCACAGTATGGTCTATTCATGCATTATCTCTATATTCATAGACACAGGGTACACCTATTGGTGCCCCCAAATACTAATCAATACGTCTTCAAGATATTGCTCCCAGAAACGGTGGAAGAAATACTCATGTCACCTGATCTACATATACATTTTATCACAGTGATATTCTGGACACATAATGCAAAGTTCACACTTATGATTGTACCAAAGTCTAAATGGAAAGTGAGCATGTATTACTAAAAACATCCTTGTCCAGATGCCTGATGCTCTCAAATGTCAATCCTATCGGTGACTACACAGTTGCTTCGTCCTAAGATTACATATTCAAACTCAACCCTGTTGAAAATATCTAATCCTATCACTCACTTTATACTTTGACTGATTTCCCAATGTCTCTATTGATATCTGCTTTCCTACATAATTTCCCATATTCATTATTGTGACTGACTCTTCACATGTGCTGACATTTACATCTACTCTCTAACTGACACCCTACTGCTAAAGAACTTTTGGTCCAAATGTTATACTCACTCTTCTTCCTAAACCTACTGACTCTCTTCCTAATCCTACCTACTATCCCTTTTTGACTGGATGTTCTCTTCCACATTCAATCATCCAAGGTACAAGGTCTTATGCCATTGTATATCAATTTATCTGAGACAGCTGTGCAGAATGTAATTCCAAGCTAAGTATCCCAGTCAAGGGCCCAATGCCCTTCTGGGCTTCAAAGCTTACTTAGATTTCTGTTTTCATACATATACTTCACCTATATATTATTATAAATATCGCAGGTTCCCAATACCATTCTTCATCCAGTAGAATGATTCCTAACCCAAATCCAACATGTTCTTACCCCTAACCATACACTGTTCCCTCAATCCAACTTTACAGAAGAGCAGGGACAGAGTTGGTCTTACAATAGAGGAATGTAGGGGATCTTCCACGTGCTGAGAACTCAAAGGTCCATGCAGAAATGATGCCTGGAGAAGATGTAGGCAGCTCTGAAGGACATGAGAGAGCAAAAGTCATCTTCCATGGCAAACAACCTGGTCAGGATGAAGGGTTGTGTCTGAATGAGCCGCACTCTTCTTAATGTAGACAAGATGGACCAAACCAGGCCTGTGTGGAAAGCTGTTCCTGGGTGCCTATGGAGGATATACCATTCTAACTTGTGAAAGTGTCACAGGAAGCAGGGGCAGCCTCCATCTCATAGGACCCTTGGAAGCAACTGTTAGGACAACTTGGTTGCTAAGGCAGTGACCTCATTCAGTTCCTGAAGGAAGTGACCTCACCTCACTTCTTTTGTGATGGAACTCTCTGAACTTGGCAACAAGGAAGCCAGGCACCCAGAGCCAGTTTCAGTCCCAGTCCCAGTGGGCTCACTTGTTTGCATTTACCAAGGACAGAGTCAGTCTTTCTTGGTACCTACTGATGTGAGGATGACCAAATGCCAGGAAAACTCTGAAGAGGGCACTTTTCCGAGAAAGCAGGTAGTGAGTGGCTCACGGGTGGCTCCTGACAACTTCATTGAGTAGGCCAAGGAGGCCAGATCTGAGAGAGGACGGGCCATTTAGGGGAACATTGTATGGCCCACCAGTCAGAAGACACTCCGGATAGTCACAGACCTACTTGGGGGAAGGAGGTGCCTTAGTGGGTGTGGGTGTGAGTTTATGGTTTTGTCTCATGTTCTGAGAATAGGTAGGAAAGGCAGTTTGTTTGGTTTGGAGTGGACTGTTTCTAGTAAGTCGTTGGACAAGGCGAGTGTTTCTATGTCTGTGTATCCCACGGTATCCCTGGTTGTAGACATTGGAAAAGAGAATGAATCAATGGATGCATCCTGTCTAGTAGAAAACTTTCCAGCATTCATCCTTTCCAATTTATGAATGGACTGGGGCTTGCCTTATCTATGGGCAACACCTACTATCTTGCTAAGTTCCTGTTTTCTTCCTGAATTCTGGCCACTCTCCAGAATAGGCTCATGGTTTTGTGTCCAAGATATGTACCACCTCCCAGCTCTATGACATGGCCATGCACTGGATAACTGAAGGGAATGGCAAGCATCTCAGAAAACTCAGATATCAGTGTGACCAGTAAAGTGTCAGTGGAGAAACCCTGCTTTGGGCCTTTTGCTTACCTATTGTTCTGTTGCCCTGAGTGTCAGGAAGGTCTTTGCCTCAGGCCACCCCTTTGTGAAGCCTGAAGTAAACAGTTTTCAAATGGAAATGAAGGGGCATCACCTGTGGCTTTTGGCTTAATTCCTGTGCAAAGGGATGTGTGTGAATCAGCCTCTTGGCCCTGTGTGAGGCTGTGGCTTAGAGTCTCAGCACCTGATGGATTAAAGAAAGATCCCATGTGTGCATCCAAAGCCAAAATGGCAAAAAGAGCAGTCATTGTGGATGAAGTCTCTCGCTTTCCTCTGGAAAGTTCCTGACCTCCATCAAGTGAGAATAGGGATCCTTTGGGTCAAATGAGTTCTTCAAAGCCCTGCAGAGGCTAGCCCATAGGTTCTTGGGTTTTCTCATGTCTCCAATTCACACAAAGAATCTATACCCGAAAGTCAGTAGGCCTCAAATTGGAGAAGCAGAGCAGTATTAATGGCAGGCCTATTTGATCAATCCTGGGTCACAGGAAGAGTGTCCAGGCCACCCAGACATTAGGCAAATGAGGGGCAAGGGAGCTTATTCTAGACGCTGTCTTGGGCTGCCCCCTCATGGAAACCTCCAGCAAGAGGTTATGATGAGTGCCTATATGGAAGAAGATGAGGGCCATGTGGCAGTGTTTTGGTTTGAATTGTGGTCATTTCTGTGGCGGTTGGCAGGGATGACTTGGTCCACCTGGTCTTGAACTCTGGCGTGATTCCCCTCAGAGACTGAGTTCTGGAACTGAACTCAGAGAAGAATTGCCATGAATTGTGTTGGGATTTTAGGAGGCCACGCATGAGAGTTGCCCTTGGAAACTGAGATCTAGGCCCAGGGTGGCTTTCCACAGAGCACTGGGAATCTCAGCCAGGATATCACATGATTTTATTCTTAAAGACCTGGCAGCCATAATTGAGAGTCAAAACACACATGGACCTCACATTGTAGACCTCAATGGGCCTGGCTTGATGTGACCTTTTGGCCACTCTTGGGAAGCCTTGCCTCTGAGTGTTTCTCCAGAGCTTTCATTGAAATGAGATTCCTCACCATTTAGTGGTTCCTGAATGAATAGAAACCCACAGTGCCTCCAAGTTCATCCTTGAAAAATGGCTTGATAAATACCATGAAATTTTTGAAATTCCCATGACCAGGTGTGGCACTGGAGAACCTTTGGATGTCCTGTTGCTGATCATGAGTGTACCAGACAGTGCCTTGATTGACTGGGTTTCATGAAAATGGTGTAGAACAGAGATGCCAGTAAGTTGGAGCCTGCGGATTAGTGGGCCTAGAGCAGTGGTGTGCAGGTGTGTGATAAAACATCTGTGGTGGGGCCATGTGGATCTGCCATTGGCTTCCACATGGCTTGTGACTGACACGGTGAAGCCAGCAGACCCTTATATGTAAAGGCATCTTGTTATATGGAGAGGTTTCCGGGCAATGTTCAGAAACAGGTTGCTATGGTCAAGGGGGCAAGCTCTGTGGGATAGAAGCCTGGTTGGTGCATTGTCCTCGGACCCTGAGTCAGCACACGTGACAGTACTCCCTCCAGAACTGTGTCCCAGTTGAACTCCTTGTATTTCATGAAGCAAATAGGAAACTCCCAGTGAAGCAGCAAGAAACACCAGGAAAAGTGGAGGATGACCAAATGGCCTCACAGTCCACACGGGGAAACACTTAGACCCCAGTGGCCACAGTTGACCTACAAAGAGAGAATTCAGCACTGCTGCCTCATGTTCACTGGAAAATCAGAAACCATGTCCTCCAGGCTACATAGATGCAGACCAAGCTTTGATGGTCTCACTACAAAGGAAGATAAAGCTCCTGACAACAACATATATTTCAAGGGTCCAACCTCAGAGGCAGTTTCCCAAGAAGTCTTTAGGCCAGCAGAGCTCCATGTTTGTGGAGTGTTTACCCTGTCCCTTACTTATGGAAACTCCTCTACCACCTCCAAGGTTGTGAACTCCTGAGCATTTTCCATTGTATATATGTATTCACAGATTTTCTAACTCTTTTCTTCAAATTGTGTCTTACTCGGGGCAAAGGTAATGTCAAGGCATTGTTCTTGATGAGAGTGGGAAGATTTTTGGGTAGCACAGAATTGCATACACATCGGATTCATTTTCCTATTTTCCATTCAAAATACTGAATCCCTGACACTAACCCATACCCTCCTGGACTCTGATTACCAATCCTGATATGATGGAGGAAAATAACCCAAACAGAATAGCAATACATGCAGTTCAGAGGAGGCATGGTGTCTAATTGGACTTTCCTTTGGCATTATAAAGGCTAGGTGTTATAAATCTAGTCCAATTTAAGAGAAGTAGTTCTCCATTTGTTTGTAAAGTTAACCAATATGTGAATTCCTGTCTCCCTTTCTCTGTAGACTGTTCAGCACACGTATATTTACGTGCACATATAGAATCCTACCTGGTATCCCATGTACATTCTTGTGAGGTGGCTGACATGGCAGATACAAATTGTGAGAAGAGATCACTCCTCCTAAATGCTGTTGGAACTGAAAATTCAACCTATGGGTGAGCTTTCTACTTGAACAACATGATACATAAATCCATGTTCAGTAAATTAAATATTTTTGGATCTGTGGATGATGTATATTTCATGATGAATTTTGATTGGCATATATATTTCTACTTTTTAAAGTCTCTGTGTGTTTGTATGTTTGAATGTATATATATATATATATATATATATATATATATATATATATATATACATATACATATACACACACACACACACACACACACACACACACTCTCTCCAGATTTTTCAAAGTATGAAATATATGTGTCTTATTATACACTCCCTAAATTCATTCATGTTCATGTAGGTGGATTTATAATCATCTTTTCAAAAGATTATTCTCAGAAATATTCATCCACCTGAAATACACATTTGTTTCCTAGTGAATGGTGCTTAGAAATCCTAATATTTCTACTGTAACTGACCGAGTTTCGCATCAATGCAAGCAGATTCCTATGATACATGATGTGTATTTTGACGTTTCTTTTTTTTCGACACTGGTACATCACTATTTCTTCAGTTGATGCACATCATAAGATATATATTTCATCCACAATTTTCACAAATTTCCAGGCATTTGGTTCACTTTCAATCACTTCCTGCTTCAGAACACATGTACTCCTGTATATTTCTGGACTGGTCTTTTCATGAGACTTCTTTCCAAACACATTATTTTTTATTTCCATAATCACTTTTCAAGCAAATCTCACACAGCCTTCATGGTAAACCATAACCCTAATATAATCATTAGATATATAACTGGTTGGAATGAATGATTGTGTATCAATATTAGATTTCCTATATATTTTCAGGTATCAGTTCAATCCATTATGTAAATCGGAACCAGTTCTATTATTTATTCACAGTATGGTCTATTCATGCATTATCTCTATATTCATAGACACAGGGTACACCTATTGGTGCCCCCAAATACTAATCAATACGTCTTCAAGATATTGCTCCCAGAAATGGTGGAAGAAATACTCATGTCACCTGATCTACATATACATTTTATCACAGTGATATTCTGGACACATAATGCAAAGTTCACACTTATGATTGTACCAAAGTCTAAATGGAAAGTGAGCATGTATTACTAAAAACATCCTTGTCCAGATGCCTGATGCTCTCAAATGTCAATCCTATCGGTGACTACACAGTTGCTTCGTCCTAAGATTACATATTCAAACTCAACCCTGTTGAAAATATCTAATCCTATCACTCACTTTATACTTTGACTGATTTCCCAATGTCTCTATTGATATCTGCTTTCCTACATAATTTCCCATATTCATTATTGTGACTGACTCTTCACATGTGCTGACATTTACATCTACTCTCTAACTGACACCCTACTGCTAAAGAACTTTTGGTCCAAATGTTATACTCACTCTTCTTCCTAAACCTACTGACTCTCTTCCTAATCCTACCTACTATCCCTTTTTGACTGGATGTTCTCTTCCACATTCAATCATCCAAGGTACAAGGTCTTATGCCATTGTATATCAATTTATCTGAGACAGCTGTGCAGAATGTAATTCCAAGCTAAGTATCCCAGTCAAGGGCCCAATGCCCTTCTGGGCTTCAAAGCTTACTTAGATTTCTGTTTTCATACATATACTTCACCTATATATTATTATAAATATCGCAGGTTCCCAATACCATTCTTCATCCAGTAGAATGATTCCTAACCCAAATCCAACATGTTCTTACCCCTAACCATACACTGTTCCCTCAATCCAACTTTACAGAAGAGCAGGGACAGAGTTGGTCTTACAATAGAGGAATGTAGGGGATCTTCCACGTGCTGAGAACTCAAAGGTCCATGCAGAAATGATGCCTGGAGAAGATGTAGGCAGCTCTGAAGGACATGAGAGAGCAAAAGTCATCTTCCATGGCAAACAACCTGGTCAGGATGAAGGGTTGTGTCTGAATGAGCCGCACTCTTCTTAATGTAGACAAGATGGACCAAACCAGGCCTGTGTGGAAAGCTGTTCCTGGGTGCCTATGGAGGATATACCATTCTAACTTGTGAAAGTGTCACAGGAAGCAGGGGCAGCCTCCATCTCATAGGACCCTTGGAAGCAACTGTTAGGACAACTTGGTTGCTAAGGCAGTGACCTCATTCAGTTCCTGAAGGAAGTGACCTCACCTCACTTCTTTTGTGATGGAACTCTCTGAACTTGGCAACAAGGAAGCCAGGCACCCAGAGCCAGTTTCAGTCCCAGTCCCAGTGGGCTCACTTGTTTGCATTTACCAAGGACAGAGTCAGTCTTTCTTGGTACCTACTGATGTGAGGATGACCAAATGCCAGGAAAACTCTGAAGAGGGCACTTTTCCGAGAAAGCAGGTAGTGAGTGGCTCACGGGTGGCTCCTGACAACTTCATTGAGTAGGCCAAGGAGGCCAGATCTGAGAGAGGACGGGCCATTTAGGGGAACATTGTATGGCCCACCAGTCAGAAGACACTCCGGATAGTCACAGACCTACTTGGGGGAAGGAGGTGCCTTAGTGGGTGTGGGTGTGAGTTTATGGTTTTGTCTCATGTTCTGAGAATAGGTAGGAAAGGCAGTTTGTTTGGTTTGGAGTGGACTGTTTCTAGTAAGTCGTTGGACAAGGCGAGTGTTTCTATGTCTGTGTATCCCACGGTATCCCTGGTTGTAGACATTGGAAAAGAGAATGAATCAATGGATGCATCCTGTCTAGTAGAAAACTTTCCAGCATTCATCCTTTCCAATTTATGAATGGACTGGGGCTTGCCTTATCTATGGGCAGCACCTACTATCTTGCTAAGTTCCTGTTTTCTTCCTGAATTCTGGCCACTCTCCAGAATAGGCTCATGGTTTTGTGTCCAAGATATGTACCACCTCCCAGCTCTATGACATGGCCATGCACTGGATAACTGAAGGGAATGGCAAGCATCTCAGAAAACTCAGATATCAGTGTGACCAGTAAAGTGTCAGTGGAGAAACCCTGCTTTGGGCCTTTTGCTTACCTATTGTTCTGTTGCCCTGAGTGTCAGGAAGGTCTTTGCCTCAGGCCACCCCTTTGTGAAGCCTGAAGTAAACAGTTTTCAAATGGAAATGAAGGGGCATCACCTGTGGCTTTTGGCTTAATTCCTGTGCAAAGGGATGTGTGTGAATCAGCCTCTTGGCCCTGTGTGAGGCTGTGGCTTAGAGTCTCAGCACCTGATGGATTAAAGAAAGATCCCATGTGTGCATCCAAAGCCAAAATGGCAAAAAGAACAGTCATTGTGGATGAAGTCTCTCGCTTTCCTCTGGAAAGTTCCTGACCTCCATCAAGTGAGAATAGGGATCCTTTGGGTCAAATGAGTTCTTCAAAGCCCTGCAGAGGCTAGCCCATAGGTTCTTGGGTTTTCTCATGTCTCCAATTCACACAAAGAATCTATACCCGAAAGTCAGTAGGCCTCAAATTGGAGAAGCAGAGCAGTATTAATGGCAGGCCTATTTGATCAATCCTGGGTCACAGGAAGAGTGTCCAGGCCACCCAGACATTAGGCAAATGAGGGGCAAGGGAGCTTATTCTAGACGCTGTCTTGGGCTGCCCCCTCATGGAAACCTCCAGCAAGAGGTTATGATGAGTGCCTATATGGAAGAAGATGAGGGCCATGTGGCAGTGTTTTGGTTTGAATTGTGGTCATTTCTGTGGCGGTTGGCAGGGATGACTTGGTCCACCTGGTCTTGAACTCTGGCGTGATTCCCCTCAGAGACTGAGTTCTGGAACTGAACTCAGAGAAGAATTGCCATGAATTGTGTTGGGATTTTAGGAGGCCACGCATGAGAGTTGCCCTTGGAAACTGAGATCTAGGCCCAGGGTGGCTTTCCACAGAGCACTGGGAATCTCAGCCAGGATATCACATGATTTTATTCTTAAAGACCTGGCAGCCATAATTGAGAGTCAAAACACACATGGACCTCACATTGTAGACCTCAATGGGCCTGGCTTGATGTGACCTTTTGGCCACTCTTGGGAAGCCTTGCCTCTGAGTGTTTCTCCAGAGCTTTCATTGAAATGAGATTCCTCACCATTTAGTGGTTCCTGAATGAATAGAAACCCACAGTGCCTCCAAGTTCATCCTTGAAAAATGGCTTGATAAATACCATGAAATTTTTGAAATTCCCATGACCAGGTGTGGCACTGGAGAACCTTTGGATGTCCTGTTGCTGATCATGAGTGTACCAGACAGTGCCTTGATTGACTGGGTTTCATGAAAATGGTGTAGAACAGAGATGCCAGTAAGTTGGAGCCTGCGGATTAGTGGGCCTAGAGCAGTGGTGTGCAGGTGTGTGATAAAACATCTGTGGTGGGGCCATGTGGATCTGCCATTGGCTTCCACATGGCTTGTGACTGACACGGTGAAGCCAGCAGACCCTTATATGTAAAGGCATCTTGTTATATGGAGAGGTTTCCGGGCAATGTTCAGAAACAGGTTGCTATGGTCAAGGGGGCAAGCTCTGTGGGATAGAAGCCTGGTTGGTGCATTGTCCTCGGACCCTGAGTCAGCACACGTGACAGTACTCCCTCCAGAACTGTGTCCCAGTTGAACTCCTTGTATTTCATGAAGCAAATAGGAAACTCCCAGTGAAGCAGCAAGAAACACCAGGAAAAGTGGAGGATGACCAAATGGCCTCACAGTCCACACGGGGAAACACTTAGACCCCAGTGGCCACAGTTGACCTACAAAGAGAGAATTCAGCACTGCTGCCTCATGTTCACTGGAAAATCAGAAACCATGTCCTCCAGGCTACATAGATGCAGACCAAGCTTTGATGGTCTCACTACAAAGGAAGATAAAGCTCCTGACAACAACATATATTTCAAGGGTCCAACCTCAGAGGCAGTTTCCCAAGAAGTCTTTAGGCCAGCAGAGCTCCATGTTTGTGGAGTGTTTACCCTGTCCCTTACTTATGGAAACTCCTCTACCACCTCCAAGGTTGTGAACTCCTGAGCATTTTCCATTGTATATATGTATTCACAGATTTTCTAACTCTTTTCTTCAAATTGTGTCTTACTCGGGGCAAAGGTAATGTCAAGGCATTGTTCTTGATGAGAGTGGGAAGATTTTTGGGTAGCACAGAATTGCATACACATCGGATTCATTTTCCTATTTTCCATTCAAAATACTGAATCCCTGACACTAACCCATACCCTCCTGGACTCTGATTACCAATCCTGATATGATGGAGGAAAATAACCCAAACAGAATAGCAATACATGCAGTTCAGAGGAGGCATGGTGTCTAATTGGACTTTCCTTTGGCATTATAAAGGCTAGGTGTTATAAATCTAGTCCAATTTAAGAGAAGTAGTTCTCCATTTGTTTGTAAAGTTAACCAATATGTGAATTCCTGTCTCCCTTTCTCTGTAGACTGTTCAGCACACGTATATTTACGTGCACATATAGAATCCTACCTGGTATCCCATGTACATTCTTGTGAGGTGGCTGACATGGCAGATACAAATTGTGAGAAGAGATCACTCCTCCTAAATGCTGTTGGAACTGAAAATTCAACCTATGGGTGAGCTTTCTACTTGAACAACATGATACATAAATCCATGTTCAGTAAATTAAATATTTTTGGATCTGTGGATGATGTATATTTCATGATGAATTTTGATTGGCATATATATTTCTACTTTTTAAAGTCTCTGTGTGTTTGTATGTTTGAATGTATATATATATATATATATATATATATATATATATATATATATATATATACATATACACACACACACACACACACACACACACACTCTCTCCAGATTTTTCAAAGTATGAAATATATGTGTCTTATTATACACTCCCTAAATTCATTCATGTTCATGTAGGTGGATTTATAATCATCTTTTCAAAAGATTATTCTCAGAAATATTCATCCACCTGAAATACACATTTGTTTCCTAGTGAATGGTGCTTAGAAATCCTAATATTTCTACTGTAACTGACCGAGTTTCGCATCAATGCAAGCAGATTCCTATGATACATGATGTGTATTTTGACGTTTCTTTTTTTTCGACACTGGTACATCACTATTTCTTCAGTTGATGCACATCATAAGATATATATTTCATCCACAATTTTCACAAATTTCCAGGCATTTGGTTCACTTTCAATCACTTCCTGCTTCAGAACACATGTACTCCTGTATATTTCTGGACTGGTCTTTTCATGAGACTTCTTTCCAAACACATTATTTTTGATTTCCATAATCACTTTTCAAGCAAATCTCACACAGCCTTCATGGTAAACCATAACCCTAATATAATCATTAGATATATAACTGGTTGGAATGAATGATTGTGTATCAATATTAGATTTCCTATATATTTTCAGGTATCAGTTCAATCCATTATGTAAATCGGAACCAGTTCTATTATTTATTCACAGTATGGTCTATTCATGCATTATCTCTATATTCATAGACACAGGGTACACCTATTGGTGCCCCCAAATACTAATCAATACGTCTTCAAGATATTGCTCCCAGAAACGGTGGAAGAAATACTCATGTCACCTGATCTACATATACATTTTATCACAGTGATATTCTGGACACATAATGCAAAGTTCACACTTATGATTGTACCAAAGTCTAAATGGAAAGTGAGCATGTATTACTAAAAACATCCTTGTCCAGATGCCTGATGCTCTCAAATGTCAATCCTATCAGTGACTACACAGTTGCTTCGTCCTAAGATTACATATTCAAACTCAACCCTGTTGAAAATATCTAATCCTATCACTCACTTTATACTTTGACTGATTTCCCAATGTCTCTATTGATATCTGCTTTCCTACATAATTTCCCATATTCATTATTGTGACTGACTCTTCACATGTGCTGACATTTACATCTACTCTCTAACTGACACCCTACTGCTAAAGAACTTTTGGTCCAAATGTTATACTCACTCTTCTTCCTAAACCTACTGACTCTCTTCCTAATCCTACCTACTATCCCTTTTTGACTGGATGTTCTCTTCCACATTCAATCATCCAAGGTACAAGGTCTTATGCCATTGTATATCAATTTATCTGAGACAGCTGTGCAGAATGTAATTCCAAGCTAAGTATCCCAGTCAAGGGCCCAATGCCCTTCTGGGCTTCAAAGCTTACTTAGATTTCTGTTTTCATACATATACTTCACCTATATATTATTATAAATATCGCAGGTTCCCAATACCATTCTTCATCCAGTAGAATGATTCCTAACCCAAATCCAACATGTTCTTACCCCTAACCATACACTGTTCCCTCAATCCAACTTTACAGAAGAGCAGGGACAGAGTTGGTCTTACAATAGAGGAATGTAGGGGATCTTCCACGTGCTGAGAACTCAAAGGTCCATGCAGAAATGATGCCTGGAGAAGATGTAGGCAGCTCTGAAGGACATGAGAGAGCAAAAGTCATCTTCCATGGCAAACAACCTGGTCAGGATGAAGGGTTGTGTCTGAATGAGCCGCACTCTTCTTAATGTAGACAAGATGGACCAAACCAGGCCTGTGTGGAAAGCTGTTCCTGGGTGCCTATGGAGGATATACCATTCTAACTTGTGAAAGTGTCACAGGAAGCAGGGGCAGCCTCCATCTCATAGGACCCTTGGAAGCAACTGTTAGGACAACTTGGTTGCTAAGGCAGTGACCTCATTCAGTTCCTGAAGGAAGTGACCTCACCTCACTTCTTTTGTGATGGAACTCTCTGAACTTGGCAACAAGGAAGCCAGGCACCCAGAGCCAGTTTCAGTCCCAGTCCCAGTGGGCTCACTTGTTTGCATTTACCAAGGACAGAGTCAGTCTTTCTTGGTACCTACTGATGTGAGGATGACCAAATGCCAGGAAAACTCTGAAGAGGGCACTTTTCCGAGAAAGCAGGTAGTGAGTGGCTCACGGGTGGCTCCTGACAACTTCATTGAGTAGGCCAAGGAGGCCAGATCTGAGAGAGGACGGGCCATTTAGGGGAACATTGTATGGCCCACCAGTCAGAAGACACTCCGGATAGTCACAGACCTACTTGGGGGAAGGAGGTGCCTTAGTGGGTGTGGGTGTGAGTTTATGGTTTTGTCTCATGTTCTGAGAATAGGTAGGAAAGGCAGTTTGTTTGGTTTGGAGTGGACTGTTTCTAGTAAGTCGTTGGACAAGGCGAGTGTTTCTATGTCTGTGTATCCCACGGTATCCCTGGTTGTAGACATTGGAAAAGAGAATGAATCAATGGATGCATCCTGTCTAGTAGAAAACTTTCCAGCATTCATCCTTTCCAATTTATGAATGGACTGGGGCTTGCCTTATCTATGGGCAACACCTAGTATCTTGCTAAGTTCCTGTTTTCTTCCTGAATTCTGGCCACTCTCCAGAATAGGCTCATGGTTTTGTGTCCAAGATATGTACCACCTCCCAGCTCTATGACATGGCCATGCACTGGATAACTGAAGGGAATGGCAAGCATCTCAGAAAACTCAGATATCAGTGTGACCAGTAAAGTGTCAGTGGAGAAACCCTGCTTTGGGCCTTTTGCTTACCTATTGTTCTGTTGCCCTGAGTGTCAGGAAGGTCTTTGCCTCAGGCCACCCCTTTGTGAAGCCTGAAGTAAACAGTTTTCAAATGGAAATGAAGGGGCATCACCTGTGGCTTTTGGCTTAATTCCTGTGCAAAGGGATGTGTGTGAATCAGCCTCTTGGCCCTGTGTGAGGCTGTGGCTTAGAGTCTCAGCACCTGATGGATTAAAGAAAGATCCCATGTGTGCATCCAAAGCCAAAATGGCAAAAAGAGCAGTCATTGTGGATGAAGTCTCTCGCTTTCCTCTGGAAAGTTCCTGACCTCCATCAAGTGAGAATAGGGATCCTTTGGGTCAAATGAGTTCTTCAAAGCCCTGCAGAGGCTAGCCCATAGGTTCTTGGGTTTTCTCATGTCTCCAATTCACACAAAGAATCTATACCCGAAAGTCAGTAGGCCTCAAATTGGAGAAGCAGAGCAGTATTAATGGCAGGCCTATTTGATCAATCCTGGGTCACAGGAAGAGTGTCCAGGCCACCCAGACATTAGGCAAATGAGGGGCAAGGGAGCTTATTCTAGACGCTGTCTTGGGCTGCCCCCTCATGGAAACCTCCAGCAAGAGGTTATGATGAGTGCCTATATGGAAGAAGATGAGGGCCATGTGGCAGTGTTTTGGTTTGAATTGTGGTCATTTCTGTGGCGGTTGGCAGGGATGACTTGGTCCACCTGGTCTTGAACTCTGGCGTGATTCCCCTCAGAGACTGAGTTCTGGAACTGAACTCAGAGAAGAATTGCCATGAATTGTGTTGGGATTTTAGGAGGCCACGCATGAGAGTTGCCCTTGGAAACTGAGATCTAGGCCCAGGGTGGCTTTCCACAGAGCACTGGGAATCTCAGCCAGGATATCACATGATTTTATTCTTAAAGACCTGGCAGCCATAATTGAGAGTCAAAACACACATGGACCTCACATTGTAGACCTCAATGGGCCTGGCTTGATGTGACCTTTTGGCCACTCTTGGGAAGCCTTGCCTCTGAGTGTTTCTCCAGAGCTTTCATTGAAATGAGATTCCTCACCATTTAGTGGTTCCTGAATGAATAGAAACCCACAGTGCCTCCAAGTTCATCCTTGAAAAATGGCTTGATAAATACCATGAAATTTTTGAAATTCCCATGACCAGGTGTGGCACTGGAGAACCTTTGGATGTCCTGTTGCTGATCATGAGTGTACCAGACAGTGCCTTGATTGACTGGGTTTCATGAAAATGGTGTAGAACAGAGATGCCAGTAAGTTGGAGCCTGCGGATTAGTGGGCCTAGAGCAGTGGTGTGCAGGTGTGTGATAAAACATCTGTGGTGGGGCCATGTGGATCTGCCATTGGCTTCCACATGGCTTGTGACTGACACGGTGAAGCCAGCAGACCCTTATATGTAAAGGCATCTTGTTATATGGAGAGGTTTCCGGGCAATGTTCAGAAACAGGTTGCTATGGTCAAGGGGGCAAGCTCTGTGGGATAGAAGCCTGGTTGGTGCATTGTCCTCGGACCCTGAGTCAGCACACGTGACAGTACTCCCTCCAGAACTGTGTCCCAGTTGAACTCCTTGTATTTCATGAAGCAAATAGGAAACTCCCAGTGAAGCAGCAAGAAACACCAGGAAAAGTGGAGGATGACCAAATGGCCTCACAGTCCACACGGGGAAACACTTAGACCCCAGTGGCCACAGTTGACCTACAAAGAGAGAATTCAGCACTGCTGCCTCATGTTCACTGGAAAATCAGAAACCATGTCCTCCAGGCTACATAGATGCAGACCAAGCTTTGATGGTCTCACTACAAAGGAAGATAAAGCTCCTGACAACAACATATATTTCAAGGGTCCAACCTCAGAGGCAGTTTCCCAAGAAGTCTTTAGGCCAGCAGAGCTCCATGTTTGTGGAGTGTTTACCCTGTCCCTTACTTATGGAAACTCCTCTACCACCTCCAAGGTTGTGAACTCCTGAGCATTTTCCATTGTATATATGTATTCACAGATTTTCTAACTCTTTTCTTCAAATTGTGTCTTACTCGGGGCAAAGGTAATGTCAAGGCATTGTTCTTGATGAGAGTGGGAAGATTTTTGGGTAGCACAGAATTGCATACACATCGGATTCATTTTCCTATTTTCCATTCAAAATACTGAATCCCTGACACTAACCCATACCCTCCTAGACTCTGATTACCAATCCTGATATGATGGAGGAAAATAACCCAAACAGAATAGCAATACATGCAGTTCAGAGGAGGCATGGTGTCTAATTGGACTTTCCTTTGGCATTATAAAGGCTAGGTGTTATAAATCTAGTCCAATTTAAGAGAAGTAGTTCTCCATTTGTTTGTAAAGTTAACCAATATGTGAATTCCTGTCTCCCTTTCTCTGTAGACTGTTCAGCACATGTATATTTACATGCACATATAGAATCCTACCTGGTATCCCATGTACATTCTTGTGAGGTGGCTGACATGGCAGATACAAATTGTGAGAAGAGATCACTCCTCCTAAATGCTGTTGGAACTGAAAATTCAACCTATGGGTGAGCTTTCTACTTGAACAACATGATACATAAATCCATGTTCAGTAAATTAAATATTTTTGGATCTGTGGATGATGTATATTTCATGATGAATTTTGATTGGCATATATATTTCTACTTTTTAAAGTCTCTGTGTGTTTGTATGTTTGAATGTATATATATATATATATATATATATATATATATATATATATATATATACATATACACACACACACACTCTCTCCAGATTTTTCAAAGTATGAAATATATGTGTCTTATTATACACTCCCTAAATTCATTCATGTTCATGTAGGTGGATTTATAATCATCTTTTCAAAAGATTATTCTCAGAAATATTCATCCACCTGAAATACACATTTGTTTCCTAGTGAATGGTGCTTAGAAATCCTAATATTTCTACTGTAACTGACCGAGTTTCGCATCAATGCAAGCAGATTCCTATGATACATGATGTGTATTTTGACGTTTCTTTTTTTTCGACACTGGTACATCACTATTTCTTCAGTTGATGCACATCATAAGATATATATTTCATCCACAATTTTCACAAATTTCCAGGCATTTGGTTCACTTTCAATCACTTCCTGCTTCAGAACACATGTACTCCTGTATATTTCTGGACTGGTCTTTTCATGAGACTTCTTTCCAAACACATTATTTTTGATTTCCATAATCACTTTTCAAGCAAATCTCACACAGCCTTCATGGTAAACCATAACCCTAATATAATCATTAGATATATAACTGGTTGGAATGAATGATTGTGTATCAATATTAGATTTCCTATATATTTTCAGGTATCAGTTCAATCCATTATGTAAATCGGAACCAGTTCTATTATTTATTCACAGTATGGTCTATTCATGCATTATCTCTATATTCATAGACACAGGGTACACCTATTGGTGCCCCCAAATACTAATCAATACGTCTTCAAGATATTGCTCCCAGAAACGGTGGAAGAAATACTCATGTCACCTGATCTACATATACATTTTATCACAGTGATATTCTGGACACATAATGCAAAGTTCACACTTATGATTGTACCAAAGTCTAAATGGAAAGTGAGCATGTATTACTAAAAACATCCTTGTCCAGATGCCTGATGCTCTCAAATGTCAATCCTATCGGTGACTACACAGTTGCTTCGTCCTAAGATTACATATTCAAACTCAACCCTGTTGAAAATATCTAATCCTATCACTCACTTTATACTTTGACTGATTTCCCAATGTCTCTATTGATATCTGCTTTCCTACATAATTTCCCATATTCATTATTGTGACTGACTCTTCACATGTGCTGACATTTACATCTACTCTCTAACTGACACCCTACTGCTAAAGAACTTTTGGTCCAAATGTTATACTCACTCTTCTTCCTAAACCTACTGACTCTCTTCCTAATCCTACCTACTATCCCTTTTTGACTGGATGTTCTCTTCCACATTCAATCATCCAAGGTACAAGGTCTTATGCCATTGTATATCAATTTATCTGAGACAGCTGTGCAGAATGTAATTCCAAGCTAAGTATCCCAGTCAAGGGCCCAATGCCCTTCTGGGCTTCAAAGCTTACTTAGATTTCTGTTTTCATACATATACTTCACCTATATATTATTATAAATATTGCAGGTTCCCAATACCATTCTTCATCCAGTAGAATGATTCCTAACCCAAATCCAACATGTTCTTACCCCTAACCATACACTGTTCCCTCAATCCAACTTTACAGAAGAGCAGGGACAGAGTTGGTCTTACAATAGAGGAATGTAGGGGATCTTCCACGTGCTGAGAACTCAAAGGTCCATGCAGAAATGATGCCTGGAGAAGATGTAGGCAGCTCTGAAGGACATGAGAGAGCAAAAGTCATCTTCCATGGCAAACAACCTGGTCAGGATGAAGGGTTGTGTCTGAATGAGCCGCACTCTTCTTAATGTAGACAAGATGGACCAAACCAGGCCTGTGTGGAAAGCTGTTCCTGGGTGCCTATGGAGGATATACCATTCTAACTTGTGAAAGTGTCACAGGAAGCAGGGGCAGCCTCCATCTCATAGGACCCTTGGAAGCAACTGTTAGGACAACTTGGTTGCTAAGGCAGTGACCTCATTCAGTTCCTGAAGGAAGTGACCTCACCTCACTTCTTTTGTGATGGAACTCTCTGAACTTGGCAACAAGGAAGCCAGGCACCCAGAGCCAGTTTCAGTCCCAGTCCCAGTGGGCTCACTTGTTTGCATTTACCAAGGACAGAGTCAGTCTTTCTTGGTACCTACTGATGTGAGGATGACCAAATGCCAGGAAAACTCTGAAGAGGGCACTTTTCCGAGAAAGCAGGTAGTGAGTGGCTCACGGGTGGCTCCTGACAACTTCATTGAGTAGGCCAAGGAGGCCAGATCTGAGAGAGGACGGGCCATTTAGGGGAACATTGTATGGCCCACCAGTCAGAAGACACTCCGGATAGTCACAGACCTACTTGGGGGAAGGAGGTGCCTTAGTGGGTGTGGGTGTGAGTTTATGGTTTTGTCTCATGTTCTGAGAATAGGTAGGAAAGGCAGTTTGTTTGGTTTGGAGTGGACTGTTTCTAGTAAGTCGTTGGACAAGGCGAGTGTTTCTATGTCTGTGTATCCCACGGTATCCCTGGTTGTAGACATTGGAAAAGAGAATGAATCAATGGATGCATCCTGTCTAGTAGAAAACTTTCCAGCATTCATCCTTTCCAATTTATGAATGGACTGGGGCTTGCCTTATCTATGGGCAACACCTACTATCTTGCTAAGTTCCTGTTTTCTTCCTGAATTCTGGCCACTCTCCAGAATAGGCTCATGGTTTTGTGTCCAAGATATGTACCACCTCCCAGCTCTATGACATGGCCATGCACTGGATAACTGAAGGGAATGGCAAGCATCTCAGAAAACTCAGATATCAGTGTGACCAGTAAAGTGTCAGTGGAGAAACCCTGCTTTGGGCCTTTTGCTTACCTATTGTTCTGTTGCCCTGAGTGTCAGGAAGGTCTTTGCCTCAGGCCACCCCTTTGTGAAGCCTGAAGTAAACAGTTTTCAAATGGAAATGAAGGGGCATCACCTGTGGCTTTTGGCTTAATTCCTGTGCAAAGGGATGTGTGTGAATCAGCCTCTTGGCCCTGTGTGAGGCTGTGGCTTAGAGTCTCAGCACCTGATGGATTAAAGAAAGATCCCATGTGTGCATCCAAAGCCAAAATGGCAAAAAGAGCAGTCATTGTGGATGAAGTCTCTCGCTTTCCTCTGGAAAGTTCCTGACCTCCATCAAGTGAGAATAGGGATCCTTTGGGTCAAATGAGTTCTTCAAAGCCCTGCAGAGGCTAGCCCATAGGTTCTTGGGTTTTCTCATGTCTCCAATTCACACAAAGAATCTATACCCGAAAGTCAGTAGGCCTCAAATTGGAGAAGCAGAGCAGTATTAATGGCAGGCCTATTTGATCAATCCTGGGTCACAGGAAGAGTGTCCAGGCCACCCAGACATTAGGCAAATGAGGGGCAAGGGAGCTTATTCTAGACGCTGTCTTGGGCTGCCCCCTCATGGAAACCTCCAGCAAGAGGTTATGATGAGTGCCTATATGGAAGAAGATGAGGGCCATGTGGCAGTGTTTTGGTTTGAATTGTGGTCATTTCTGTGGCGGTTGGCAGGGATGACTTGGTCCACCTGGTCTTGAACTCTGGCGTGATTCCCCTCAGAGACTGAGTTCTGGAACTGAACTCAGAGAAGAATTGCCATGAATTGTGTTGGGATTTTAGGAGGCCACGCATGAGAGTTGCCCTTGGAAACTGAGATCTAGGCCCAGGGTGGCTTTCCACAGAGCACTGGGAATCTCAGCCAGGATATCACATGATTTTATTCTTAAAGACCTGGCAGCCATAATTGAGAGTCAAAACACACATGGACCTCACATTGTAGACCTCAATGGGCCTGGCTTGATGTGACCTTTTGGCCACTCTTGGGAAGCCTTGCCTCTGAGTGTTTCTCCAGAGCTTTCATTGAAATGAGATTCCTCACCATTTAGTGGTTCCTGAATGAATAGAAACCCACAGTGCCTCCAAGTTCATCCTTGAAAAATGGCTTGATAAATACCATGAAATTTTTGAAATTCCCATGACCAGGTGTGGCACTGGAGAACCTTTGGATGTCCTGTTGCTGATCATGAGTGTACCAGACAGTGCCTTGATTGACTGGGTTTCATGAAAATGGTGTAGAACAGAGATGCCAGTAAGTTGGAGCCTGCGGATTAGTGGGCCTAGAGCAGTGGTGTGCAGGTGTGTGATAAAACATCTGTGGTGGGGCCATGTGGATCTGCCATTGGCTTCCACATGGCTTGTGACTGACACGGTGAAGCCAGCAGACCCTTATATGTAAAGGCATCTTGTTATATGGAGAGGTTTCCGGGCAATGTTCAGAAACAGGTTGCTATGGTCAAGGGGGCAAGCTCTGTGGGATAGAAGCCTGGTTGGTGCATTGTCCTCGGACCCTGAGTCAGCACACGTGACAGTACTCCCTCCAGAACTGTGTCCCAGTTGAACTCCTTGTATTTCATGAAGCAAATAGGAAACTCCCAGTGAAGCAGCAAGAAACACCAGGAAAAGTGGAGGATGACCAAATGGCCTCACAGTCCACACGGGGAAACACTTAGACCCCAGTGGCCACAGTTGACCTACAAAGAGAGAATTCAGCACTGCTGCCTCATGTTCACTGGAAAATCAGAAACCATGTCCTCCAGGCTACATAGATGCAGACCAAGCTTTGATGGTCTCACTACAAAGGAAGATAAAGCTCCTGACAACAACATATATTTCAAGGGTCCAACCTCAGAGGCAGTTTCCCAAGAAGTCTTTAGGCCAGCAGAGCTCCATGTTTGTGGAGTGTTTACCCTGTCCCTTACTTATGGAAACTCCTCTACCACCTCCAAGGTTGTGAACTCCTGAGCATTTTCCATTGTATATATGTATTCACAGATTTTCTAACTCTTTTCTTCAAATTGTGTCTTACTCGGGGCAAAGGTAATGTCAAGGCATTGTTCTTGATGAGAGTGGGAAGATTTTTGGGTAGCACAGAATTGCATACACATCGGATTCATTTTCCTATTTTCCATTCAAAATACTGAATCCCTGACACTAACCCATACCCTCCTGGACTCTGATTACCAATCCTGATATGATGGAGGAAAATAACCCAAACAGAATAGCAATACATGCAGTTCAGAGGAGGCATGGTGTCTAATTGGACTTTCCTTTGGCATTATAAAGGCTAGGTGTTATAAATCTAGTCCAATTTAAGAGAAGTAGTTCTCCATTTGTTTGTAAAGTTAACCAATATGTGAATTCCTGTCTCCCTTTCTCTGTAGACTGTTCAGCACACGTATATTTACGTGCACATATAGAATCCTACCTGGTATCCCATGTACATTCTTGTGAGGTGGCTGACATGGCAGATACAAATTGTGAGAAGAGATCACTCCTCCTAAATGCTGTTGGAACTGAAAATTCAACCTATGGGTGAGCTTTCTACTTGAACAACATGATACATAAATCCATGTTCAGTAAATTAAATATTTTTGGATCTGTGGATGATGTATATTTCATGATGAATTTTGATTGGCATATATATTTCTACTTTTTAAAGTCTCTGTGTGTTTGTATGTTTGAATGTATATATATATATATATATATATATATATATATATATATATATACATATACACACACACACACACACACACACACACACTCTCTCCAGATTTTTCAAAGTATGAAATATATGTGTCTTATTATACACTCCCTAAATTCATTCATGTTCATGTAGGTGGATTTATAATCATCTTTTCAAAAGATTATTCTCAGAAATATTCATCCACCTGAAATACACATTTGTTTCCTAGTGAATGGTGCTTAGAAATCCTAATATTTCTACTGTAACTGACCGAGTTTCGCATCAATGCAAGCAGATTCCTATGATACATGATGTGTATTTTGACGTTTCTTTTTTTTCGACACTGGTACATCACTATTTCTTCAGTTGATGCACATCATAAGATATATATTTCATCCACAATTTTCACAAATTTCCAGGCATTTGGTTCACTTTCAATCACTTCCTGCTTCAGAACACATGTACTCCTGTATATTTCTGGACTGGTCTTTTCATGAGACTTCTTTCCAAACACATTATTTTTGATTTCCATAATCACTTTTCAAGCAAATCTCACACAGCCTTCATGGTAAACCATAACCCTAATATAATCATTAGATATATAACTGGTTGGAATGAATGATTGTGTATCAATATTAGATTTCCTATATATTTTCAGGTATCAGTTCAATCCATTATGTAAATCGGAACCAGTTCTATTATTTATTCACAGTATGGTCTATTCATGCATTATCTCTATATTCATAGACACAGGGTACACCTATTGGTGCCCCCAAATACTAATCAATACGTCTTCAAGATATTGCTCCCAGAAATGGTGGAAGAAATACTCATGTCACCTGATCTACATATACATTTTATCACAGTGATATTCTGGACACATAATGCAAAGTTCACACTTATGATTGTACCAAAGTCTAAATGGAAAGTGAGCTTGTATTACTAAAAACATCCTTGTCCAGATGCCTGATGCTCTCAAATGTCAATCCTATCGGTGACTACACAGTTGCTTCGTCCTAAGATTACATATTCAAACTCAACCCTGTTGAAAATATCTAATCCTATCACTCACTTTATACTTTGACTGATTTCCCAATGTCTCTATTGATATCTGCTTTCCTACATAATTTCCCATATTCATTATTGTGACTGACTCTTCACATGTGCTGACATTTACATCTACTCTCTAACTGACACCCTACTGCTAAAGAACTTTTGGTCCAAATGTTATACTCACTCTTCTTCCTAAACCTACTGACTCTCTTCCTAATCCTACCTACTATCCCTTTTTGACTGGATGTTCTCTTCCACATTCAATCATCCAAGGTACAAGGTCTTATGCCATTGTATATCAATTTATCTGAGACAGCTGTGCAGAATGTAATTCCAAGCTAAGTATCCCAGTCAAGGGCCCAATGCCCTTCTGGGCTTCAAAGCTTACTTAGATTTCTGTTTTCATACATATACTTCACCTATATATTATTATAAATATCGCAGGTTCCCAATACCATTCTTCATCCAGTAGAATGATTCCTAACCCAAATCCAACATGTTCTTACCCCTAACCATACACTGTTCCCTCAATCCAACTTTACAGAAGAGCAGGGACAGAGTTGGTCTTACAATAGAGGAATGTAGGGGATCTTCCACGTGCTGAGAACTCAAAGGTCCATGCAGAAATGATGCCTGGAGAAGATGTAGGCAGCTCTGAAGGACATGAGAGAGCAAAAGTCATCTTCCATGGCAAACAACCTGGTCAGGATGAAGGGTTGTGTCTGAATGAGCCGCACTCTTCTTAATGTAGACAAGATGGACCAAACCAGGCCTGTGTGGAAAGCTGTTCCTGGGTGCCTATGGAGGATATACCATTCTAACTTGTGAAAGTGTCACAGGAAGCAGGGGCAGCCTCCATCTCATAGGACCCTTGGAAGCAACTGTTAGGACAACTTGGTTGCTAAGGCAGTGACCTCATTCAGTTCCTGAAGGAAGTGACCTCACCTCACTTCTTTTGTGATGGAACTCTCTGAACTTGGCAACAAGGAAGCCAGGCACCCAGAGCCAGTTTCAGTCCCAGTCCCAGTGGGCTCACTTGTTTGCATTTACCAAGGACAGAGTCAGTCTTTCTTGGTACCTACTGATGTGAGGATGACCAAATGCCAGGAAAACTCTGAAGAGGGCACTTTTCCGAGAAAGCAGGTAGTGAGTGGCTCACGGGTGGCTCCTGACAACTTCATTGAGTAGGCCAAGGAGGCCAGATCTGAGAGAGGACGGGCCATTTAGGGGAACATTGTATGGCCCACCAGTCAGAAGACACTCCGGATAGTCACAGACCTACTTGGGGGAAGGAGGTGCCTTAGTGGGTGTGGGTGTGAGTTTATGGTTTTGTCTCATGTTCTGAGAATAGGTAGGAAAGGCAGTTTGTTTGGTTTGGAGTGGACTGTTTCTAGTAAGTCGTTGGACAAGGCGAGTGTTTCTATGTCTGTGTATCCCACGGTATCCCTGGTTGTAGACATTGGAAAAGAGAATGAATCAATGGATGCATCCTGTCTAGTAGAAAACTTTCCAGCATTCATCCTTTCCAATTTATGAATGGACTGGGGCTTGCCTTATCTATGGGCAGCACCTACTATCTTGCTAAGTTCCTGTTTTCTTCCTGAATTCTGGCCACTCTCCAGAATAGGCTCATGGTTTTGTGTCCAAGATATGTACCACCTCCCAGCTCTATGACATGGCCATGCACTGGATAACTGAAGGGAATGGCAAGCATCTCAGAAAACTCAGATATCAGTGTGACCAGTAAAGTGTCAGTGGAGAAACCCTGCTTTGGGCCTTTTGCTTACCTATTGTTCTGTTGCCCTGAGTGTCAGGAAGGTCTTTGCCTCAGGCCACCCCTTTGTGAAGCCTGAAGTAAACAGTTTTCAAATGGAAATGAAGGGGCATCACCTGTGGCTTTTGGCTTAATTCCTGTGCAAAGGGATGTGTGTGAATCAGCCTCTTGGCCCTGTGTGAGGCTGTGGCTTAGAGTCTCAGCACCTGATGGATTAAAGAAAGATCCCATGTGTGCATCCAAAGCCAAAATGGCAAAAAGAGCAGTCATTGTGGATGAAGTCTCTCGCTTTCCTCTGGAAAGTTCCTGACCTCCATCAAGTGAGAATAGGGATCCTTTGGGTCAAATGAGTTCTTCAAAGCCCTGCAGAGGCTAGCCCATAGGTTCTTGGGTTTTCTCATGTCTCCAATTCACACAAAGAATCTATACCCGAAAGTCAGTAGGCCTCAAATTGGAGAAGCAGAGCAGTATTAATGGCAGGCCTATTTGATCAATCCTGGGTCACAGGAAGAGTGTCCAGGCCACCCAGACATTAGGCAAATGAGGGGCAAGGGAGCTTATTCTAGACGCTGTCTTGGGCTGCCCCCTCATGGAAACCTCCAGCAAGAGGTTATGATGAGTGCCTATATGGAAGAAGATGAGGGCCATGTGGCAGTGTTTTGGTTTGAATTGTGGTCATTTCTGTGGCGGTTGGCAGGGATGACTTGGTCCACCTGGTCTTGAACTCTGGCGTGATTCCCCTCAGAGACTGAGTTCTGGAACTGAACTCAGAGAAGAATTGCCATGAATTGTGTTGGGATTTTAGGAGGCCACGCATGAGAGTTGCCCTTGGAAACTGAGATCTAGGCCCAGGGTGGCTTTCCACAGAGCACTGGGAATCTCAGCCAGGATATCACATGATTTTATTCTTAAAGACCTGGCAGCCATAATTGAGAGTCAAAACACACATGGACCTCACATTGTAGACCTCAATGGGCCTGGCTTGATGTGACCTTTTGGCCACTCTTGGGAAGCCTTGCCTCTGAGTGTTTCTCCAGAGCTTTCATTGAAATGAGATTCCTCACCATTTAGTGGTTCCTGAATGAATAGAAACCCACAGTGCCTCCAAGTTCATCCTTGAAAAATGGCTTGATAAATACCATGAAATTTTTGAAATTCCCATGACCAGGTGTGGCACTGGAGAACCTTTGGATGTCCTGTTGCTGATCATGAGTGTACCAGACAGTGCCTTGATTGACTGGGTTTCATGAAAATGGTGTAGAACAGAGATGCCAGTAAGTTGGAGCCTGCGGATTAGTGGGCCTAGAGCAGTGGTGTGCAGGTGTGTGATAAAACATCTGTGGTGGGGCCATGTGGATCTGCCATTGGCTTCCACATGGCTTGTGACTGACACGGTGAAGCCAGCAGACCCTTATATGTAAAGGCATCTTGTTATATGGAGAGGTTTCCGGGCAATGTTCAGAAACAGGTTGCTATGGTCAAGGGGGCAAGCTCTGTGGGATAGAAGCCTGGTTGGTGCATTGTCCTCGGACCCTGAGTCAGCACACGTGACAGTACTCCCTCCAGAACTGTGTCCCAGTTGAACTCCTTGTATTTCATGAAGCAAATAGGAAACTCCCAGTGAAGCAGCAAGAAACACCAGGAAAAGTGGAGGATGACCAAATGGCCTCACAGTCCACACGGGGAAACACTTAGACCCCAGTGGCCACAGTTGACCTACAAAGAGAGAATTCAGCACTGCTGCCTCATGTTCACTGGAAAATCAGAAACCATGTCCTCCAGGCTACATAGATGCAGACCAAGCTTTGATGGTCTCACTACAAAGGAAGATAAAGCTCCTGACAACAACATATATTTCAAGGGTCCAACCTCAGAGGCAGTTTCCCAAGAAGTCTTTAGGCCAGCAGAGCTCCATGTTTGTGGAGTGTTTACCCTGTCCCTTACTTATGGAAACTCCTCTACCACCTCCAAGGTTGTGAACTCCTGAGCATTTTCCATTGTATATATGTATTCACAGATTTTCTAACTCTTTTCTTCAAATTGTGTCTTACTCGGGGCAAAGGTAATGTCAAGGCATTGTTCTTGATGAGAGTGGGAAGATTTTTGGGTAGCACAGAATTGCATACACATCGGATTCATTTTCCTATTTTCCATTCAAAATACTGAATCCCTGACACTAACCCATACCCTCCTGGACTCTGATTACCAATCCTGATATGATGGAGGAAAATAACCCAAACAGAATAGCAATACATGCAGTTCAGAGGAGGCATGGTGTCTAATTGGACTTTCCTTTGGCATTATAAAGGCTAGGTGTTATAAATCTAGTCCAATTTAAGAGAAGTAGTTCTCCATTTGTTTGTAAAGTTAACCAATATGTGAATTCCTGTCTCCCTTTCTCTGTAGACTGTTCAGCACACGTATATTTACGTGCACATATAGAATCCTACCTGGTATCCCATGTACATTCTTGTGAGGTGGCTGACATGGCAGATACAAATTGTGAGAAGAGATCACTCCTCCTAAATGCTGTTGGAACTGAAAATTCAACCTATGGGTGAGCTTTCTACTTGAACAACATGATACATAAATCCATGTTCAGTAAATTAAATATTTTTGGATCTGTGGATGATGTATATTTCATGATGAATTTTGATTGGCATATATATTTCTACTTTTTAAAGTCTCTGTGTGTTTGTATGTTTGAATGTATATATATATATATACATATACATATACACACACACACACACACACACACACACACACTCTCTCCAGATTTTTCAAAGTATGAAATATATGTGTCTTATTATACACTCCCTAAATTCATTCATGTTCATGTAGGTGGATTTATAATCATCTTTTCAAAAGATTATTCTCAGAAATATTCATCCACCTGAAATACACATTTGTTTCCTAGTGAATGGTGCTTAGAAATCCTAATATTTCTACTGTAACTGACCGAGTTTCGCATCAATGCAAGCAGATTCCTATGATACATGATGTGTATTTTGACGTTTCTTTTTTTTCGACACTGGTACATCACTATTTCTTCAGTTGATGCACATCATAAGATATATATTTCATCCACAATTTTCACAAATTTCCAGGCATTTGGTTCACTTTCAATCACTTCCTGCTTCAGAACACATGTACTCCTGTATATTTCTGGACTGGTCTTTTCATGAGACTTCTTTCCAAACACATTATTTTTGATTTCCATAATCACTTTTCAAGCAAATCTCACACAGCCTTCATGGTAAACCATAACCCTAATATAATCATTAGATATATAACTGGTTGGAATGAATGATTGTGTATCAATATTAGATTTCCTATATATTTTCAGGTATCAGTTCAATCCATTATGTAAATCGGAACCAGTTCTATTATTTATTCACAGTATGGTCTATTCATGCATTATCTCTATATTCATAGACACAGGGTACACCTATTGGTGCCCCCAAATACTAATCAATACGTCTTCAAGATATTGCTCCCAGAAATGGTGGAAGAAATACTCATGTCACCTGATCTACATATACATTTTATCACAGTGATATTCTGGACACATAATGCAAAGTTCACACTTATGATTGTACCAAAGTCTAAATGGAAAGTGAGCATGTATTACTAAAAACATCCTTGTCCAGATGCCTGATGCTCTCAAATGTCAATCCTATCGGTGACTACACAGTTGCTTCGTCCTAAGATTACATATTCAAACTCAACCCTGTTGAAAATATCTAATCCTATCACTCACTTTATACTTTGACTGATTTCCCAATGTCTCTATTGATATCTGCTTTCCTACATAATTTCCCATATTCATTATTGTGACTGACTCTTCACATGTGCTGACATTTACATCTACTCTCTAACTGACACCCTACTGCTAAAGAACTTTTGGTCCAAATGTTATACTCACTCTTCTTCCTAAACCTACTGACTCTCTTCCTAATCCTACCTACTATCCCTTTTTGACTGGATGTTCTCTTCCACATTCAATCATCCAAGGTACAAGGTCTTATGCCATTGTATATCAATTTATCTGAGACAGCTGTGCAGAATGTAATTCCAAGCTAAGTATCCCAGTCAAGGGCCCAATGCCCTTCTGGGCTTCAAAGCTTACTTAGATTTCTGTTTTCATACATATACTTCACCTATATATTATTATAAATATCGCAGGTTCCCAATACCATTCTTCATCCAGTAGAATGATTCCTAACCCAAATCCAACATGTTCTTACCCCTAACCATACACTGTTCCCTCAATCCAACTTTACAGAAGAGCAGGGACAGAGTTGGTCTTACAATAGAGGAATGTAGGGGATCTTCCACGTGCTGAGAACTCAAAGGTCCATGCAGAAATGATGCCTGGAGAAGATGTAGGCAGCTCTGAAGGACATGAGAGAGCAAAAGTCATCTTCCATGGCAAACAACCTGGTCAGGATGAAGGGTTGTGTCTGAATGAGCCGCACTCTTCTTAATGTAGACAAGATGGACCAAACCAGGCCTGTGTGGAAAGCTGTTCCTGGGTGCCTATGGAGGATATACCATTCTAACTTGTGAAAGTGTCACAGGAAGCAGGGGCAGCCTCCATCTCATAGGACCCTTGGAAGCAACTGTTAGGACAACTTGGTTGCTAAGGCAGTGACCTCATTCAGTTCCTGAAGGAAGTGACCTCACCTCACTTCTTTTGTGATGGAACTCTCTGAACTTGGCAACAAGGAAGCCAGGCACCCAGAGCCAGTTTCAGTCCCAGTCCCAGTGGGCTCACTTGTTTGCATTTACCAAGGACAGAGTCAGTCTTTCTTGGTACCTACTGATGTGAGGATGACCAAATGCCAGGAAAACTCTGAAGAGGGCACTTTTCCGAGAAAGCAGGTAGTGAGTGGCTCACGGGTGGCTCCTGACAACTTCATTGAGTAGGCCAAGGAGGCCAGATCTGAGAGAGGACGGGCCATTTAGGGGAACATTGTATGGCCCACCAGTCAGAAGACACTCCGGATAGTCACAGACCTACTTGGGGGAAGGAGGTGCCTTAGTGGGTGTGGGTGTGAGTTTATGGTTTTGTCTCATGTTCTGAGAATAGGTAGGAAAGGCAGTTTGTTTGGTTTGGAGTGGACTGTTTCTAGTAAGTCGTTGGACAAGGCGAGTGTTTCTATGTCTGTGTATCCCACGGTATCCCTGGTTGTAGACATTGGAAAAGAGAATGAATCAATGGATGCATCCTGTCTAGTAGAAAACTTTCCAGCATTCATCCTTTCCAATTTATGAATGGACTGGGGCTTGCCTTATCTATGGGCAGCACCTACTATCTTGCTAAGTTCCTGTTTTCTTCCTGAATTCTGGCCACTCTCCAGAATAGGCTCATGGTTTTGTGTCCAAGATATGTACCACCTCCCAGCTCTATGACATGGCCATGCACTGGATAACTGAAGGGAATGGCAAGCATCTCAGAAAACTCAGATATCAGTGTGACCAGTAAAGTGTCAGTGGAGAAACCCTGCTTTGGGCCTTTTGCTTACCTATTGTTCTGTTGCCCTGAGTGTCAGGAAGGTCTTTGCCTCAGGCCACCCCTTTGTGAAGCCTGAAGTAAACAGTTTTCAAATGGAAATGAAGGGGCATCACCTGTGGCTTTTGGCTTAATTCCTGTGCAAAGGGATGTGTGTGAATCAGCCTCTTGGCCCTGTGTGAGGCTGTGGCTTAGAGTCTCAGCACCTGATGGATTAAAGAAAGATCCCATGTGTGCATCCAAAGCCAAAATGGCAAAAAGAACAGTCATTGTGGATGAAGTCTCTCGCTTTCCTCTGGAAAGTTCCTGACCTCCATCAAGTGAGAATAGGGATCCTTTGGGTCAAATGAGTTCTTCAAAGCCCTGCAGAGGCTAGCCCATAGGTTCTTGGGTTTTCTCATGTCTCCAATTCACACAAAGAATCTATACCCGAAAGTCAGTAGGCCTCAAATTGGAGAAGCAGAGCAGTATTAATGGCAGGCCTATTTGATCAATCCTGGGTCACAGGAAGAGTGTCCAGGCCACCCAGACATTAGGCAAATGAGGGGCAAGGGAGCTTATTCTAGACGCTGTCTTGGGCTGCCCCCTCATGGAAACCTCCAGCAAGAGGTTATGATGAGTGCCTATATGGAAGAAGATGAGGGCCATGTGGCAGTGTTTTGGTTTGAATTGTGGTCATTTCTGTGGCGGTTGGCAGGGATGACTTGGTCCACCTGGTCTTGAACTCTGGCGTGATTCCCCTCAGAGACTGAGTTCTGGAACTGAACTCAGAGAAGAATTGCCATGAATTGTGTTGGGATTTTAGGAGGCCACGCATGAGAGTTGCCCTTGGAAACTGAGATCTAGGCCCAGGGTGGCTTTCCACAGAGCACTGGGAATCTCAGCCAGGATATCACATGATTTTATTCTTAAAGACCTGGCAGCCATAATTGAGAGTCAAAACACACATGGACCTCACATTGTAGACCTCAATGGGCCTGGCTTGATGTGACCTTTTGGCCACTCTTGGGAAGCCTTGCCTCTGAGTGTTTCTCCAGAGCTTTCATTGAAATGAGATTCCTCACCATTTAGTGGTTCCTGAATGAATAGAAACCCACAGTGCCTCCAAGTTCATCCTTGAAAAATGGCTTGATAAATACCATGAAATTTTTGAAATTCCCATGACCAGGTGTGGCACTGGAGAACCTTTGGATGTCCTGTTGCTGATCATGAGTGTACCAGACAGTGCCTTGATTGACTGGGTTTCATGAAAATGGTGTAGAACAGAGATGCCAGTAAGTTGGAGCCTGCGGATTAGTGGGCCTAGAGCAGTGGTGTGCAGGTGTGTGATAAAACATCTGTGGTGGGGCCATGTGGATCTGCCATTGGCTTCCACATGGCTTGTGACTGACACGGTGAAGCCAGCAGACCCTTATATGTAAAGGCATCTTGTTATATGGAGAGGTTTCCGGGCAATGTTCAGAAACAGGTTGCTATGGTCAAGGGGGCAAGCTCTGTGGGATAGAAGCCTGGTTGGTGCATTGTCCTCGGACCCTGAGTCAGCACACGTGACAGTACTCCCTCCAGAACTGTGTCCCAGTTGAACTCCTTGTATTTCATGAAGCAAATAGGAAACTCCCAGTGAAGCAGCAAGAAACACCAGGAAAAGTGGAGGATGACCAAATGGCCTCACAGTCCACACGGGGAAACACTTAGACCCCAGTGGCCACAGTTGACCTACAAAGAGAGAATTCAGCACTGCTGCCTCATGTTCACTGGAAAATCAGAAACCATGTCCTCCAGGCTACATAGATGCAGACCAAGCTTTGATGGTCTCACTACAAAGGAAGATAAAGCTCCTGACAACAACATATATTTCAAGGGTCCAACCTCAGAGGCAGTTTCCCAAGAAGTCTTTAGGCCAGCAGAGCTCCATGTTTGTGGAGTGTTTACCCTGTCCCTTACTTATGGAAACTCCTCTACCACCTCCAAGGTTGTGAACTCCTGAGCATTTTCCATTGTATATATGTATTCACAGATTTTCTAACTCTTTTCTTCAAATTGTGTCTTACTCGGGGCAAAGGTAATGTCAAGGCATTGTTCTTGATGAGAGTGGGAAGATTTTTGGGTAGCACAGAATTGCATACACATCGGATTCATTTTCCTATTTTCCATTCAAAATACTGAATCCCTGACACTAACCCATACCCTCCTGGACTCTGATTACCAATCCTGATATGATGGAGGAAAATAACCCAAACAGAATAGCAATACATGCAGTTCAGAGGAGGCATGGTGTCTAATTGGACTTTCCTTTGGCATTATAAAGGCTAGGTGTTATAAATCTAGTCCAATTTAAGAGAAGTAGTTCTCCATTTGTTTGTAAAGTTAACCAATATGTGAATTCCTGTCTCCCTTTCTCTGTAGACTGTTCAGCACACGTATATTTACGTGCACATATAGAATCCTACCTGGTATCCCATGTACATTCTTGTGAGGTGGCTGACATGGCAGATACAAATTGTGAGAAGAGATCACTCCTCCTAAATGCTGTTGGAACTGAAAATTCAACCTATGGGTGAGCTTTCTACTTGAACAACATGATACATAAATCCATGTTCAGTAAATTAAATATTTTTGGATCTGTGGATGATGTATATTTCATGATGAATTTTGATTGGCATATATATTTCTACTTTTTAAAGTCTCTGTGTGTTTGTATGTTTGAATGTATATATATATATATATATATATATATATATATATATATATATATATATATATACATATACACACACACACACACACACACACACACACACACACTCTCTCCAGATTTTTCAAAGTATGAAATATATGTGTCTTATTATACACTCCCTAAATTCATTCATGTTCATGTAGGTGGATTTATAATCATCTTTTCAAAAGATTATTCTCAGAAATATTCATCCACCTGAAATACACATTTGTTTCCTAGTGAATGGTGCTTAGAAATCCTAATATTTCTACTGTAACTGACCGAGTTTCGCATCAATGCAAGCAGATTCCTATGATACATGATGTGTATTTTGACGTTTCTTTTTTTTCGACACTGGTACATCACTATTTCTTCAGTTGATGCACATCATAAGATATATATTTCATCCACAATTTTCACAAATTTCCAGGCATTTGGTTCACTTTCAATCACTTCCTGCTTCAGAACACATGTACTCCTGTATATTTCTGGACTGGTCTTTTCATGAGACTTCTTTCCAAACACATTATTTTTGATTTCCATAATCACTTTTCAAGCAAATCTCACACAGCCTTCATGGTAAACCATAACCCTAATATAATCATTAGATATATAACTGGTTGGAATGAATGATTGTGTATCAATATTAGATTTCCTATATATTTTCAGGTATCAGTTCAATCCATTATGTAAATCGGAACCAGTTCTATTATTTATTCACAGTATGGTCTATTCATGCATTATCTCTATATTCATAGACACAGGGTACACCTATTGGTGCCCCCAAATACTAATCAATACGTCTTCAAGATATTGCTCCCAGAAATGGTGGAAGAAATACTCATGTCACCTGATCTACATATACATTTTATCACAGTGATATTCTGGACACATAATGCAAAGTTCACACTTATGATTGTACCAAAGTCTAAATGGAAAGTGAGCATGTATTACTAAAAACATCCTTGTCCAGATGCCTGATGCTCTCAAATGTCAATCCTATCGGTGACTACACAGTTGCTTCGTCCTAAGATTACATATTCAAACTCAACCCTGTTGAAAATATCTAATCCTATCACTCACTTTATACTTTGACTGATTTCCCAATGTCTCTATTGATATCTGCTTTCCTACATAATTTCCCATATTCATTATTGTGACTGACTCTTCACATGTGCTGACATTTACATCTACTCTCTAACTGACACCCTACTGCTAAAGAACTTTTGGTCCAAATGTTATACTCACTCTTCTTCCTAAACCTACTGACTCTCTTCCTAATCCTACCTACTATCCCTTTTTGACTGGATGTTCTCTTCCACATTCAATCATCCAAGGTACAAGGTCTTATGCCATTGTATATCAATTTATCTGAGACAGCTGTGCAGAATGTAATTCCAAGCTAAGTATCCCAGTCAAGGGCCCAATGCCCTTCTGGGCTTCAAAGCTTACTTAGATTTCTGTTTTCATACATATACTTCACCTATATATTATTATAAATATCGCAGGTTCCCAATACCATTCTTCATCCAGTAGAATGATTCCTAACCCAAATCCAACATGTTCTTACCCCTAACCATACACTGTTCCCTCAATCCAACTTTACAGAAGAGCAGGGACAGAGTTGGTCTTACAATAGAGGAATGTAGGGGATCTTCCACGTGCTGAGAACTCAAAGGTCCATGCAGAAATGATGCCTGGAGAAGATGTAGGCAGCTCTGAAGGACATGAGAGAGCAAAAGTCATCTTCCATGGCAAACAACCTGGTCAGGATGAAGGGTTGTGTCTGAATGAGCCGCACTCTTCTTAATGTAGACAAGATGGACCAAACCAGGCCTGTGTGGAAAGCTGTTCCTGGGTGCCTATGGAGGATATACCATTCTAACTTGTGAAAGTGTCACAGGAAGCAGGGGCAGCCTCCATCTCATAGGACCCTTGGAAGCAACTGTTAGGACAACTTGGTTGCTAAGGCAGTGACCTCATTCAGTTCCTGAAGGAAGTGACCTCACCTCACTTCTTTTGTGATGGAACTCTCTGAACTTGGCAACAAGGAAGCCAGGCACCCAGAGCCAGTTTCAGTCCCAGTCCCAGTGGGCTCACTTGTTTGCATTTACCAAGGACAGAGTCAGTCTTTCTTGGTACCTACTGATGTGAGGATGACCAAATGCCAGGAAAACTCTGAAGAGGGCACTTTTCCGAGAAAGCAGGTAGTGAGTGGCTCACGGGTGGCTCCTGACAACTTCATTGAGTAGGCCAAGGAGGCCAGATCTGAGAGAGGACGGGCCATTTAGGGGAACATTGTATGGCCCACCAGTCAGAAGACACTCCGGATAGTCACAGACCTACTTGGGGGAAGGAGGTGCCTTAGTGGGTGTGGGTGTGAGTTTATGGTTTTGTCTCATGTTCTGAGAATAGGTAGGAAAGGCAGTTTGTTTGGTTTGGAGTGGACTGTTTCTAGTAAGTCGTTGGACAAGGCGAGTGTTTCTATGTCTGTGTATCCCACGGTATCCCTGGTTGTAGACATTGGAAAAGAGAATGAATCAATGGATGCATCCTGTCTAGTAGAAAACTTTCCAGCATTCATCCTTTCCAATTTATGAATGGACTGGGGCTTGCCTTATCTATGGGCAACACCTACTATCTTGCTAAGTTCCTGTTTTCTTCCTGAATTCTGGCCACTCTCCAGAATAGGCTCATGGTTTTGTGTCCAAGATATGTACCACCTCCCAGCTCTATGACATGGCCATGCACTGGATAACTGAAGGGAATGGCAAGCATCTCAGAAAACTCAGATATCAGTGTGACCAGTAAAGTGTCAGTGGAGAAACCCTGCTTTGGGCCTTTTGCTTACCTATTGTTCTGTTGCCCTGAGTGTCAGGAAGGTCTTTGCCTCAGGCCACCCCTTTGTGAAGCCTGAAGTAAACAGTTTTCAAATGGAAATGAAGGGGCATCACCTGTGGCTTTTGGCTTAATTCCTGTGCAAAGGGATGTGTGTGAATCAGCCTCTTGGCCCTGTGTGAGGCTGTGGCTTAGAGTCTCAGCACCTGATGGATTAAAGAAAGATCCCATGTGTGCATCCAAAGCCAAAATGGCAAAAAGAGCAGTCATTGTGGATGAAGTCTCTCGCTTTCCTCTGGAAAGTTCCTGACCTCCATCAAGTGAGAATAGGGATCCTTTGGGTCAAATGAGTTCTTCAAAGCCCTGCAGAGGCTAGCCCATAGGTTCTTGGGTTTTCTCATGTCTCCAATTCACACAAAGAATCTATACCCGAAAGTCAGTAGGCCTCAAATTGGAGAAGCAGAGCAGTATTAATGGCAGGCCTATTTGATCAATCCTGGGTCACAGGAAGAGTGTCCAGGCCACCCAGACATTAGGCAAATGAGGGGCAAGGGAGCTTATTCTAGACGCTGTCTTGGGCTGCCCCCTCATGGAAACCTCCAGCAAGAGGTTATGATGAGTGCCTATATGGAAGAAGATGAGGGCCATGTGGCAGTGTTTTGGTTTGAATTGTGGTCATTTCTGTGGCGGTTGGCAGGGATGACTTGGTCCACCTGGTCTTGAACTCTGGCGTGATTCCCCTCAGAGACTGAGTTCTGGAACTGAACTCAGAGAAGAATTGCCATGAATTGTGTTGGGATTTTAGGAGGCCACGCATGAGAGTTGCCCTTGGAAACTGAGATCTAGGCCCAGGGTGGCTTTCCACAGAGCACTGGGAATCTCAGCCAGGATATCACATGATTTTATTCTTAAAGACCTGGCAGCCATAATTGAGAGTCAAAACACACATGGACCTCACATTGTAGACCTCAATGGGCCTGGCTTGATGTGACCTTTTGGCCACTCTTGGGAAGCCTTGCCTCTGAGTGTTTCTCCAGAGCTTTCATTGAAATGAGATTCCTCACCATTTAGTGGTTCCTGAATGAATAGAAACCCACAGTGCCTCCAAGTTCATCCTTGAAAAATGGCTTGATAAATACCATGAAATTTTTGAAATTCCCATGACCAGGTGTGGCACTGGAGAACCTTTGGATGTCCTGTTGCTGATCATGAGTGTACCAGACAGTGCCTTGATTGACTGGGTTTCATGAAAATGGTGTAGAACAGAGATGCCAGTAAGTTGGAGCCTGCGGATTAGTGGGCCTAGAGCAGTGGTGTGCAGGTGGGTGATAAAACATCTGTGGTGGGGCCATGTGGATCTGCCATTGGCTTCCACATGGCTTGTGACTGACACGGTGAAGCCAGCAGACCCTTATATGTAAAGGCATCTTGTTATATGGAGAGGTTTCCGGGCAATGTTCAGAAACAGGTTGCTATGGTCAAGGGGGCAAGCTCTGTGGGATAGAAGCCTGGTTGGTGCATTGTCCTCGGACCCTGAGTCAGCACACGTGACAGTACTCCCTCCAGAACTGTGTCCCAGTTGAACTCCTTGTATTTCATGAAGCAAATAGGAAACTCCCAGTGAAGCAGCAAGAAACACCAGGAAAAGTGGAGGATGACCAAATGGCCTCACAGTCCACACGGGGAAACACTTAGACCCCAGTGGCCACAGTTGACCTACAAAGAGAGAATTCAGCACTGCTGCCTCATGTTCACTGGAAAATCAGAAACCATGTCCTCCAGGCTACATAGATGCAGACCAAGCTTTGATGGTCTCACTACAAAGGAAGATAAAGCTCCTGACAACAACATATATTTCAAGGGTCCAACCTCAGAGGCAGTTTCCCAAGAAGTCTTTAGGCCAGCAGAGCTCCATGTTTGTGGAGTGTTTACCCTGTCCCTTACTTATGGAAACTCCTCTACCACCTCCAAGGTTGTGAACTCCTGAGCATTTTCCATTGTATATATGTATTCACAGATTTTCTAACTCTTTTCTTCAAATTGTGTCTTACTCGGGGCAAAGGTAATGTCAAGGCATTGTTCTTGATGAGAGTGGGAAGATTTTTGGGTAGCACAGAATTGCATACACATCGGATTCATTTTCCTATTTTCCATTCAAAATACTGAATCCCTGACACTAACCCATACCCTCCTAGACTCTGATTACCAATCCTGATATGATGGAGGAAAATAACCCAAACAGAATAGCAATACATGCAGTTCAGAGGAGGCATGGTGTCTAATTGGACTTTCCTTTGGCATTATAAAGGCTAGGTGTTATAAATCTAGTCCAATTTAAGAGAAGTAGTTCTCCATTTGTTTGTAAAGTTAACCAATATGTGAATTCCTGTCTCCCTTTCTCTGTAGACTGTTCAGCACATGTATATTTACATGCACATATAGAATCCTACCTGGTATCCCATGTACATTCTTGTGAGGTGGCTGACATGGCAGATACAAATTGTGAGAAGAGATCACTCCTCCTAAATGCTGTTGGAACTGAAAATTCAACCTATGGGTGAGCTTTCTACTTGAACAACATGATACATAAATCCATGTTCAGTAAATTAAATATTTTTGGATCTGTGGATGATGTATATTTCATGATGAATTTTGATTGGCATATATATTTCTACTTTTTAAAGTCTCTGTGTGTTTGTATGTTTGAATGTATATATATATATATATATATATATATATATATATATATATACATATACACACACACACACTCTCTCCAGATTTTTCAAAGTATGAAATATATGTGTCTTATTATACACTCCCTAAATTCATTCATGTTCATGTAGGTGGATTTATAATCATCTTTTCAAAAGATTATTCTCAGAAATATTCATCCACCTGAAATACACATTTGTTTCCTAGTGAATGGTGCTTAGAATTCCTAATATTTCTACTGTAACTGACCGAGTTTCGCATCAATGCAAGCAGATTCCTATGATACATGATGTGTATTTTGACGTTTCTTTTTTTTCGACACTGGTACATCACTATTTCTTCAGTTGATGCACATCATAAGATATATATTTCATCCACAATTTTCACAAATTTCCAGGCATTTGGTTCACTTTCAATCACTTCCTGCTTCAGAACACATGTACTCCTGTATATTTCTGGACTGGTCTTTTCATGAGACTTCTTTCCAAACACATTATTTTTGATTTCCATAATCACTTTTCAAGCAAATCTCACACAGCCTTCATGGTAAACCATAACCCTAATATAATCATTAGATATATAACTGGTTGGAATGAATGATTGTGTATCAATATTAGATTTCCTATATATTTTCAGGTATCAGTTCAATCCATTATGTAAATCGGAACCAGTTCTATTATTTATTCACAGTATGGTCTATTCATGCATTATCTCTATATTCATAGACACAGGGTACACCTATTGGTGCCCCCAAATACTAATCAATACGTCTTCAAGATATTGCTCCCAGAAATGGTGGAAGAAATACTCATGTCACCTTATCTACATATACATTTTATCACAGTGATATTCTGGACACATAATGCAAAGTTCACACTTATGATTGTACCAAAGTCTAAATGGAAAGTGAGCATGTATTACTAAAAACATCCTTGTCCAGATGCCTGATGCTCTCAAATGTCAATCCTATCGGTGACTACACAGTTGCTTCGTCCTAAGATTACATATTCAAACTCAACCCTGTTGAAAATATCTAATCCTATCACTCACTTTATACTTTGACTGATTTCCCAATGTCTCTATTGATATCTGCTTTCCTACATAATTTCCCATATTCATTATTGTGACTGACTCTTCACATGTGCTGACATTTACATCTACTCTCTAACTGACACCCTACTGCTAAAGAACTTTTGGTCCAAATGTTATACTCACTCTTCTTCCTAAACCTACTGACTCTCTTCCTAATCCTACCTACTATCCCTTTTTGACTGGATGTTCTCTTCCACATTCAATCATCCAAGGTACAAGGTCTTATGCCATTGTATATCAATTTATCTGAGACAGCTGTGCAGAATGTAATTCCAAGCTAAGTATCCCAGTCAAGGGCCCAATGCCCTTCTGGGCTTCAAAGCTTACTTAGATTTCTGTTTTTATACATATACTTCACCTATATATTATTATAAATATTGCAGGTTCCCAATACCATTCTTCATCCAGTAGAATGATTCCTAACCCAAATCCAACATGTTCTTACCCCTAACCATACACTGTTCCCTCAATCCAACTTTACAGAAGAGCAGGGACAGAGTTGGTCTTACAATAGAGGAATGTAGGGGATCTTCCACGTGCTGAGAACTCAAAGGTCCATGCAGAAATGATGCCTGGAGAAGATGTAGGCAGCTCTGAAGGACATGAGAGAGCAAAAGTCATCTTCCATGGCAAACAACCTGGTCAGGATGAAGGGTTGTGTCTGAATGAGCCGCACTCTTCTTAATGTAGACAAGATGGACCAAACCAGGCCTGTGTGGAAAGCTGTTCCTGGGTGCCTATGGAGGATATACCATTCTAACTTGTGAAAGTGTCACAGGAAGCAGGGGCAGCCTCCATCTCATAGGACCCTTGGAAGCAACTGTTAGGACAACTTGGTTGCTAAGGCAGTGACCTCATTCAGTTCCTGAAGGAAGTGACCTCACCTCACTTCTTTTGTGATGGAACTCTCTGAACTTGGCAACAAGGAAGCCAGGCACCCAGAGCCAGTTTCAGTCCCAGTCCCAGTGGGCTCACTTGTTTGCATTTACCAAGGACAGAGTCAGTCTTTCTTGGTACCTACTGATGTGAGGATGACCAAATGCCAGGAAAACTCTGAAGAGGGCACTTTTCCGAGAAAGCAGGTAGTGAGTGGCTCACGGGTGGCTCCTGACAACTTCATTGAGTAGGCCAAGGAGGCCAGATCTGAGAGAGGACGGGCCATTTAGGGGAACATTGTATGGCCCACCAGTCAGAAGACACTCCGGATAGTCACAGACCTACTTGGGGGAAGGAGGTGCCTTAGTGGGTGTGGGTGTGAGTTTATGGTTTTGTCTCATGTTCTGAGAATAGGTAGGAAAGGCAGTTTGTTTGGTTTGGAGTGGACTGTTTCTAGTAAGTCGTTGGACAAGGCGAGTGTTTCTATGTCTGTGTATCCCACGGTATCCCTGGTTGTAGACATTGGAAAAGAGAATGAATCAATGGATGCATCCTGTCTAGTAGAAAACTTTCCAGCATTCATCCTTTCCAATTTATGAATGGACTGGGGCTTGCCTTATCTATGGGCAACACCTACTATCTTGCTAAGTTCCTGTTTTCTTCCTGAATTCTGGCCACTCTCCAGAATAGGCTCATGGTTTTGTGTCCAAGATATGTACCACCTCCCAGCTCTATGACATGGCCATGCACTGGATAACTGAAGGGAATGGCAAGCATCTCAGAAAACTCAGATATCAGTGTGACCAGTAAAGTGTCAGTGGAGAAACCCTGCTTTGGGCCTTTTGCTTACCTATTGTTCTGTTGCCCTGAGTGTCAGGAAGGTCTTTGCCTCAGGCCACCCCTTTGTGAAGCCTGAAGTAAACAGTTTTCAAATGGAAATGAAGGGGCATCACCTGTGGCTTTTGGCTTAATTCCTGTGCAAAGGGATGTGTGTGAATCAGCCTCTTGGCCCTGTGTGAGGCTGTGGCTTAGAGTCTCAGCACCTGATGGATTAAAGAAAGATCCCATGTGTGCATCCAAAGCCAAAATGGCAAAAAGAGCAGTCATTGTGGATGAAGTCTCTCGCTTTCCTCTGGAAAGTTCCTGACCTCCATCAAGTGAGAATAGGGATCCTTTGGGTCAAATGAGTTCTTCAAAGCCCTGCAGAGGCTAGCCCATAGGTTCTTGGGTTTTCTCATGTCTCCAATTCACACAAAGAATCTATACCCGAAAGTCAGTAGGCCTCAAATTGGAGAAGCAGAGCAGTATTAATGGCAGGCCTATTTGATCAATCCTGGGTCACAGGAAGAGTGTCCAGGCCACCCAGACATTAGGCAAATGAGGGGCAAGGGAGCTTATTCTAGACGCTGTCTTGGGCTGCCCCCTCATGGAAACCTCCAGCAAGAGGTTATGATGAGTGCCTATATGGAAGAAGATGAGGGCCATGTGGCAGTGTTTTGGTTTGAATTGTGGTCATTTCTGTGGCGGTTGGCAGGGATGACTTGGTCCACCTGGTCTTGAACTCTGGCGTGATTCCCCTCAGAGACTGAGTTCTGGAACTGAACTCAGAGAAGAATTGCCATGAATTGTGTTGGGATTTTAGGAGGCCACGCATGAGAGTTGCCCTTGGAAACTGAGATCTAGGCCCAGGGTGGCTTTCCACAGAGCACTGGGAATCTCAGCCAGGATATCACATGATTTTATTCTTAAAGACCTGGCAGCCATAATTGAGAGTCAAAACACACATGGACCTCACATTGTAGACCTCAATGGGCCTGGCTTGATGTGACCTTTTGGCCACTCTTGGGAAGCCTTGCCTCTGAGTGTTTCTCCAGAGCTTTCATTGAAATGAGATTCCTCACCATTTAGTGGTTCCTGAATGAATAGAAACCCACAGTGCCTCCAAGTTCATCCTTGAAAAATGGCTTGATAAATACCATGAAATTTTTGAAATTCCCATGACCAGGTGTGGCACTGGAGAACCTTTGGATGTCCTGTTGCTGATCATGAGTGTACCAGACAGTGCCTTGATTGACTGGGTTTCATGAAAATGGTGTAGAACAGAGATGCCAGTAAGTTGGAGCCTGCGGATTAGTGGGCCTAGAGCAGTGGTGTGCAGGTGTGTGATAAAACATCTGTGGTGGGGCCATGTGGATCTGCCATTGGCTTCCACATGGCTTGTGACTGACACGGTGAAGCCAGCAGACCCTTATATGTAAAGGCATCTTGTTATATGGAGAGGTTTCCGGGCAATGTTCAGAAACAGGTTGCTATGGTCAAGGGGGCAAGCTCTGTGGGATAGAAGCCTGGTTGGTGCATTGTCCTCGGACCCTGAGTCAGCACACGTGACAGTACTCCCTCCAGAACTGTGTCCCAGTTGAACTCCTTGTATTTCATGAAGCAAATAGGAAACTCCCAGTGAAGCAGCAAGAAACACCAGGAAAAGTGGAGGATGACCAAATGGCCTCACAGTCCACACGGGGAAACACTTAGACCCCAGTGGCCACAGTTGACCTACAAAGAGAGAATTCAGCACTGCTGCCTCATGTTCACTGGAAAATCAGAAACCATGTCCTCCAGGCTACATAGATGCAGACCAAGCTTTGATGGTCTCACTACAAAGGAAGATAAAGCTCCTGACAACAACATATATTTCAAGGGTCCAACCTCAGAGGCAGTTTCCCAAGAAGTCTTTAGGCCAGCAGAGCTCCATGTTTGTGGAGTGTTTACCCTGTCCCTTACTTATGGAAACTCCTCTACCACCTCCAAGGTTGTGAACTCCTGAGCATTTTCCATTGTATATATGTATTCACAGATTTTCTAACTCTTTTCTTCAAATTGTGTCTTACTCGGGGCAAAGGTAATGTCAAGGCATTGTTCTTGATGAGAGTGGGAAGATTTTTGGGTAGCACAGAATTGCATACACATCGGATTCATTTTCCTATTTTCCATTCAAAATACTGAATCCCTGACACTAACCCATACCCTCCTGGACTCTGATTACCAATCCTGATATGATGGAGGAAAATAACCCAAACAGAATAGCAATACATGCAGTTCAGAGGAGGCATGGTGTCTAATTGGACTTTCCTTTGGCATTATAAAGGCTAGGTGTTATAAATCTAGTCCAATTTAAGAGAAGTAGTTCTCCATTTGTTTGTAAAGTTAACCAATATGTGAATTCCTGTCTCCCTTTCTCTGTAGACTGTTCAGCACACGTATATTTACGTGCACATATAGAATCCTACCTGGTATCCCATGTACATTCTTGTGAGGTGGCTGACATGGCAGATACAAATTGTGAGAAGAGATCACTCCTCCTAAATGCTGTTGGAACTGAAAATTCAACCTATGGGTGAGCTTTCTACTTGAACAACATGATACATAAATCCATGTTCAGTAAATTAAATATTTTTGGATCTGTGGATGATGTATATTTCATGATGAATTTTGATTGGCATATATATTTCTACTTTTTAAAGTCTCTGTGTGTTTGTATGTTTGAATGTATATATATATATATATATATATATATATATATATATATATATATATATATATATACATATACACACACACACACACACACACACACTCTCTCCAGATTTTTCAAAGTATGAAATATATGTGTCTTATTATACACTCCCTAAATTCATTCATGTTCATGTAGGTGGATTTATAATCATCTTTTCAAAAGATTATTCTCAGAAATATTCATCCACCTGAAATACACATTTGTTTCCTAGTGAATGGTGCTTAGAAATCCTAATATTTCTACTGTAACTGACCGAGTTTCGCATCAATGCAAGCAGATTCCTATGATACATGATGTGTATTTTGACGTTTCTTTTTTTTCGACACTGGTACATCACTATTTCTTCAGTTGATGCACATCATAAGATATATATTTCATCCACAATTTTCACAAATTTCCAGGCATTTGGTTCACTTTCAATCACTTCCTGCTTCAGAACACATGTACTCCTGTATATTTCTGGACTGGTCTTTTCATGAGACTTCTTTCCAAACACATTATTTTTGATTTCCATAATCACTTTTCAAGCAAATCTCACACAGCCTTCATGGTAAACCATAACCCTAATATAATCATTAGATATATAACTGGTTGGAATGAATGATTGTGTATCAATATTAGATTTCCTATATATTTTCAGGTATCAGTTCAATCCATTATGTAAATCGGAACCAGTTCTATTATTTATTCACAGTATGGTCTATTCATGCATTATCTCTATATTCATAGACACAGGGTACACCTATTGGTGCCCCCAAATACTAATCAATACGTCTTCAAGATATTGCTCCCAGAAACGGTGGAAGAAATACTCATGTCACCTGATCTACATATACATTTTATCACAGTGATATTCTGGACACATAATGCAAAGTTCACACTTATGATTGTACCAAAGTCTAAATGGAAAGTGAGCATGTATTACTAAAAACATCCTTGTCCAGATGCCTGATGCTCTCAAATGTCAATCCTATCGGTGACTACACAGTTGCTTCGTCCTAAGATTACATATTCAAACTCAACCCTGTTGAAAATATCTAATCCTATCACTCACTTTATACTTTGACTGATTTCCCAATGTCTCTATTGATATCTGCTTTCCTACATAATTTCCCATATTCATTATTGTGACTGACTCTTCACATGTGCTGACATTTACATCTACTCTCTAACTGACACCCTACTGCTAAAGAACTTTTGGTCCAAATGTTATACTCACTCTTCTTCCTAAACCTACTGACTCTCTTCCTAATCCTACCTACTATCCCTTTTTGACTGGATGTTCTCTTCCACATTCAATCATCCAAGGTACAAGGTCTTATGCCATTGTATATCAATTTATCTGAGACAGCTGTGCAGAATGTAATTCCAAGCTAAGTATCCCAGTCAAGGGCCCAATGCCCTTCTGGGCTTCAAAGCTTACTTAGATTTCTGTTTTCATACATATACTTCACCTATATATTATTATAAATATCGCAGGTTCCCAATACCATTCTTCATCCAGTAGAATGATTCCTAACCCAAATCCAACATGTTCTTACCCCTAACCATACACTGTTCCCTCAATCCAACTTTACAGAAGAGCAGGGACAGAGTTGGTCTTACAATAGAGGAATGTAGGGGATCTTCCACGTGCTGAGAACTCAAAGGTCCATGCAGAAATGATGCCTGGAGAAGATGTAGGCAGCTCTGAAGGACATGAGAGAGCAAAAGTCATCTTCCATGGCAAACAACCTGGTCAGGATGAAGGGTTGTGTCTGAATGAGCCGCACTCTTCTTAATGTAGACAAGATGGACCAAACCAGGCCTGTGTGGAAAGCTGTTCCTGGGTGCCTATGGAGGATATACCATTCTAACTTGTGAAAGTGTCACAGGAAGCAGGGGCAGCCTCCATCTCATAGGACCCTTGGAAGCAACTGTTAGGACAACTTGGTTGCTAAGGCAGTGACCTCATTCAGTTCCTGAAGGAAGTGACCTCACCTCACTTCTTTTGTGATGGAACTCTCTGAACTTGGCAACAAGGAAGCCAGGCACCCAGAGCCAGTTTCAGTCCCAGTCCCAGTGGGCTCACTTGTTTGCATTTACCAAGGACAGAGTCAGTCTTTCTTGGTACCTACTGATGTGAGGATGACCAAATGCCAGGAAAACTCTGAAGAGGGCACTTTTCCGAGAAAGCAGGTAGTGAGTGGCTCACGGGTGGCTCCTGACAACTTCATTGAGTAGGCCAAGGAGGCCAGATCTGAGAGAGGACGGGCCATTTAGGGGAACATTGTATGGCCCACCAGTCAGAAGACACTCCGGATAGTCACAGACCTACTTGGGGGAAGGAGGTGCCTTAGTGGGTGTGGGTGTGAGTTTATGGTTTTGTCTCATGTTCTGAGAATAGGTAGGAAAGGCAGTTTGTTTGGTTTGGAGTGGACTGTTTCTAGTAAGTCGTTGGACAAGGCGAGTGTTTCTATGTCTGTGTATCCCACGGTATCCCTGGTTGTAGACATTGGAAAAGAGAATGAATCAATGGATGCATCCTGTCTAGTAGAAAACTTTCCAGCATTCATCCTTTCCAATTTATGAATGGACTGGGGCTTGCCTTATCTATGGGCAACACCTACTATCTTGCTAAGTTCCTGTTTTCTTCCTGAATTCTGGCCACTCTCCAGAATAGGCTCATGGTTTTGTGTCCAAGATATGTACCACCTCCCAGCTCTATGACATGGCCATGCACTGGATAACTGAAGGGAATGGCAAGCATCTCAGAAAACTCAGATATCAGTGTGACCAGTAAAGTGTCAGTGGAGAAACCCTGCTTTGGGCCTTTTGCTTACCTATTGTTCTGTTGCCCTGAGTGTCAGGAAGGTCTTTGCCTCAGGCCACCCCTTTGTGAAGCCTGAAGTAAACAGTTTTCAAATGGAAATGAAGGGGCATCACCTGTGGCTTTTGGCTTAATTCCTGTGCAAAGGGATGTGTGTGAATCAGCCTCTTGGCCCTGTGTGAGGCTGTGGCTTAGAGTCTCAGCACCTGATGGATTAAAGAAAGATCCCATGTGTGCATCCAAAGCCAAAATGGCAAAAAGAGCAGTCATTGTGGATGAAGTCTCTCGCTTTCCTCTGGAAAGTTCCTGACCTCCATCAAGTGAGAATAGGGATCCTTTGGGTCAAATGAGTTCTTCAAAGCCCTGCAGAGGCTAGCCCATAGGTTCTTGGGTTTTCTCATGTCTCCAATTCACACAAAGAATCTATACCCGAAAGTCAGTAGGCCTCAAATTGGAGAAGCAGAGCAGTATTAATGGCAGGCCTATTTGATCAATCCTGGGTCACAGGAAGAGTGTCCAGGCCACCCAGACATTAGGCAAATGAGGGGCAAGGGAGCTTATTCTAGACGCTGTCTTGGGCTGCCCCCTCATGGAAACCTCCAGCAAGAGGTTATGATGAGTGCCTATATGGAAGAAGATGAGGGCCATGTGGCAGTGTTTTGGTTTGAATTGTGGTCATTTCTGTGGCGTTTGGCAGGGATGACTTGGTCCACCTGGTCTTGAACTCTGGCGTGATTCCCCTCAGAGACTGAGTTCTGGAACTGAACTCAGAGAAGAATTGCCATGAATTGTGTTGGGATTTTAGGAGGCCACGCATGAGAGTTGCCCTTGGAAACTGAGATCTAGGCCCAGGGTGGCTTTCCACAGAGCACTGGGAATCTCAGCCAGGATATCACATGATTTTATTCTTAAAGACCTGGCAGCCATAATTGAGAGTCAAAACACACATGGACCTCACGTTGTAGACCTCAATGGGCCTGGCTTGATGTGACCTTTTGGCCACTCTTGGGAAGCCTTGCCTCTGAGTGTTTCTCCAGAGCTTTCATTGAAATGAGATTCCTCACCATTTAGTGGTTCCTGAATGAATAGAAACCCACAGTGCCTCCAAGTTCATCCTTGAAAAATGGCTTGATAAATACCATGAAATTTTTGAAATTCCCATGACCAGGTGTGGCACTGGAGAACCTTTGGATGTCCTGTTGCTGATCATGAGTGTACCAGACAGTGCCTTGATTGACTGGGTTTCATGAAAATGGTGTAGAACAGAGATGCCAGTAAGTTGGAGCCTGCGGATTAGTGGGCCTAGAGCAGTGGTGTGCAGGTGTGTGATAAAACATCTGTGGTGGGGCCATGTGGATCTGCCATTGGCTTCCACATGGCTTGTGACTGACACGGTGAAGCCAGCAGACCCTTATATGTAAAGGCATCTTGTTATATGGAGAGGTTTCCGGGCAATGTTCAGAAACAGGTTGCTATGGTCAAGGGGGCAAGCTCTGTGGGATAGAAGCCTGGTTGGTGCATTGTCCTCGGACCCTGAGTCAGCACACGTGACAGTACTCCCTCCAGAACTGTGTCCCAGTTGAACTCCTTGTATTTCATGAAGCAAATAGGAAACTCCCAGTGAAGCAGCAAGAAACACCAGGAAAAGTGGAGGATGACCAAATGGCCTCACAGTCCACACGGGGAAACACTTAGACCCCAGTGGCCACAGTTGACCTACAAAGAGAGAATTCAGCACTGCTGCCTCATGTTCACTGGAAAATCAGAAACCATGTCCTCCAGGCTACATAGATGCAGACCAAGCTTTGATGGTCTCACTACAAAGGAAGATAAAGCTCCTGACAACAACATATATTTCAAGGGTCCAACCTCAGAGGCAGTTTCCCAAGAAGTCTTTAGGCCAGCAGAGCTCCATGTTTGTGGAGTGTTTACCCTGTCCCTTACTTATGGAAACTCCTCTACCACCTCCAAGGTTGTGAACTCCTGAGCATTTTCCATTGTATATATGTATTCACAGATTTTCTAACTCTTTTCTTCAAATTGTGTCTTACTCGGGGCAAAGGTAATGTCAAGGCATTGTTCTTGATGAGAGTGGGAAGATTTTTGGGTAGCACAGAATTGCATACACATCGGATTCATTTTCCTATTTTCCATTCAAAATACTGAATCCCTGACACTAACCCATACCCTCCTGGACTCTGATTACCAATCCTGATATGATGGAGGAAAATAACCCAAACAGAATAGCAATACATGCAGTTCAGAGGAGGCATGGTGTCTAATTGGACTTTCCTTTGGCATTATAAAGGCTAGGTGTTATAAATCTAGTCCAATTTAAGAGAAGTAGTTCTCCATTTGTTTGTAAAGTTAACCAATATGTGAATTCCTGTCTCCCTTTCTCTGTAGACTGTTCAGCACACGTATATTTACGTGCACATATAGAATCCTACCTGGTATCCCATGTACATTCTTGTGAGGTGGCTGACATGGCAGATACAAATTGTGAGAAGAGATCACTCCTCCTAAATGCTGTTGGAACTGAAAATTCAACCTATGGGTGAGCTTTCTACTTGAACAACATGATACATAAATCCATGTTCAGTAAATTAAATATTTTTGGATCTGTGGATGATGTATATTTCATGATGAATTTTGATTGGCATATATATTTCTACTTTTTAAAGTCTCTGTGTGTTTGTATGTTTGAATGTATATATATATATATATATATATATATATATATATATATATATACATATACATATACACACACACACACACACACACACACACACACTCTCTCCAGATTTTTCAAAGTATGAAATATATGTGTCTTATTATACACTCCCTAAATTCATTCATGTTCATGTAGGTGGATTTATAATCATCTTTTCAAAAGATTATTCTCAGAAATATTCATCCACCTGAAATACACATTTGTTTCCTAGTGAATGGTGCTTAGAAATCCTAATATTTCTACTGTAACTGACCGAGTTTCGCATCAATGCAAGCAGATTCCTATGATACATGATGTGTATTTTGACGTTTCTTTTTTTTCGACACTGGTACATCACTATTTCTTCAGTTGATGCACATCATAAGATATATATTTCATCCACAATTTTCACAAATTTCCAGGCATTTGGTTCACTTTCAATCACTTCCTGCTTCAGAACACATGTACTCCTGTATATTTCTGGACTGGTCTTTTCATGAGACTTCTTTCCAAACACATTATTTTTGATTTCCATAATCACTTTTCAAGCAAATCTCACACAGCCTTCATGGTAAACCATAACCCTAATATAATCATTAGATATATAACTGGTTGGAATGAATGATTGTGTATCAATATTAGATTTCCTATATATTTTCAGGTATCAGTTCAATCCATTATGTAAATCGGAACCAGTTCTATTATTTATTCACAGTATGGTCTATTCATGCATTATCTCTATATTCATAGACACAGGGTACACCTATTGGTGCCCCCAAATACTAATCAATACGTCTTCAAGATATTGCTCCCAGAAATGGTGGAAGAAATACTCATGTCACCTGATCTACATATACATTTTATCACAGTGATATTCTGGACACATAATGCAAAGTTCACACTTATGATTGTACCAAAGTCTAAATGGAAAGTGAGCATGTATTACTAAAAACATCCTTGTCCAGATGCCTGATGCTCTCAAATGTCAATCCTATCGGTGACTACACAGTTGCTTCGTCCTAAGATTACATATTCAAACTCAACCCTGTTGAAAATATCTAATCCTATCACTCACTTTATACTTTGACTGATTTCCCAATGTCTCTATTGATATCTGCTTTCCTACATAATTTCCCATATTCATTATTGTGACTGACTCTTCACATGTGCTGACATTTACATCTACTCTCTAACTGACACCCTACTGCTAAAGAACTTTTGGTCCAAATGTTATACTCACTCTTCTTCCTAAACCTACTGACTCTCTTCCTAATCCTACCTACTATCCCTTTTTGACTGGATGTTCTCTTCCACATTCAATCATCCAAGGTACAAGGTCTTATGCCATTGTATATCAATTTATCTGAGACAGCTGTGCAGAATGTAATTCCAAGCTAAGTATCCCAGTCAAGGGCCCAATGCCCTTCTGGGCTTCAAAGCTTACTTAGATTTCTGTTTTCATACATATACTTCACCTATATATTATTATAAATATCGCAGGTTCCCAATACCATTCTTCATCCAGTAGAATGATTCCTAACCCAAATCCAACATGTTCTTACCCCTAACCATACACTGTTCCCTCAATCCAACTTTACAGAAGAGCAGGGACAGAGTTGGTCTTACAATAGAGGAATGTAGGGGATCTTCCACGTGCTGAGAACTCAAAGGTCCATGCAGAAATGATGCCTGGAGAAGATGTAGGCAGCTCTGAAGGACATGAGAGAGCAAAAGTCATCTTCCATGGCAAACAACCTGGTCAGGATGAAGGGTTGTGTCTGAATGAGCCGCACTCTTCTTAATGTAGACAAGATGGACCAAACCAGGCCTGTGTGGAAAGCTGTTCCTGGGTGCCTATGGAGGATATACCATTCTAACTTGTGAAAGTGTCACAGGAAGCAGGGGCAGCCTCCATCTCATAGGACCCTTGGAAGCAACTGTTAGGACAACTTGGTTGCTAAGGCAGTGACCTCATTCAGTTCCTGAAGGAAGTGACCTCACCTCACTTCTTTTGTGATGGAACTCTCTGAACTTGGCAACAAGGAAGCCAGGCACCCAGAGCCAGTTTCAGTCCCAGTCCCAGTGGGCTCACTTGTTTGCATTTACCAAGGACAGAGTCAGTCTTTCTTGGTACCTACTGATGTGAGGATGACCAAATGCCAGGAAAACTCTGAAGAGGGCACTTTTCCGAGAAAGCAGGTAGTGAGTGGCTCACGGGTGGCTCCTGACAACTTCATTGAGTAGGCCAAGGAGGCCAGATCTGAGAGAGGACGGGCCATTTAGGGGAACATTGTATGGCCCACCAGTCAGAAGACACTCCGGATAGTCACAGACCTACTTGGGGGAAGGAGGTGCCTTAGTGGGTGTGGGTGTGAGTTTATGGTTTTGTCTCATGTTCTGAGAATAGGTAGGAAAGGCAGTTTGTTTGGTTTGGAGTGGACTGTTTCTAGTAAGTCGTTGGACAAGGCGAGTGTTTCTATGTCTGTGTATCCCACGGTATCCCTGGTTGTAGACATTGGAAAAGAGAATGAATCAATGGATGCATCCTGTCTAGTAGAAAACTTTCCAGCATTCATCCTTTCCAATTTATGAATGGACTGGGGCTTGCCTTATCTATGGGCAGCACCTACTATCTTGCTAAGTTCCTGTTTTCTTCCTGAATTCTGGCCACTCTCCAGAATAGGCTCATGGTTTTGTGTCCAAGATATGTACCACCTCCCAGCTCTATGACATGGCCATGCACTGGATAACTGAAGGGAATGGCAAGCATCTCAGAAAACTCAGATATCAGTGTGACCAGTAAAGTGTCAGTGGAGAAACCCTGCTTTGGGCCTTTTGCTTACCTATTGTTCTGTTGCCCTGAGTGTCAGGAAGGTCTTTGCCTCAGGCCACCCCTTTGTGAAGCCTGAAGTAAACAGTTTTCAAATGGAAATGAAGGGGCATCACCTGTGGCTTTTGGCTTAATTCCTGTGCAAAGGGATGTGTGTGAATCAGCCTCTTGGCCCTGTGTGAGGCTGTGGCTTAGAGTCTCAGCACCTGATGGATTAAAGAAAGATCCCATGTGTGCATCCAAAGCCAAAATGGCAAAAAGAACAGTCATTGTGGATGAAGTCTCTCGCTTTCCTCTGGAAAGTTCCTGACCTCCATCAAGTGAGAATAGGGATCCTTTGGGTCAAATGAGTTCTTCAAAGCCCTGCAGAGGCTAGCCCATAGGTTCTTGGGTTTTCTCATGTCTCCAATTCACACAAAGAATCTATACCCGAAAGTCAGTAGGCCTCAAATTGGAGAAGCAGAGCAGTATTAATGGCAGGCCTATTTGATCAATCCTGGGTCACAGGAAGAGTGTCCAGGCCACCCAGACATTAGGCAAATGAGGGGCAAGGGAGCTTATTCTAGACGCTGTCTTGGGCTGCCCCCTCATGGAAACCTCCAGCAAGAGGTTATGATGAGTGCCTATATGGAAGAAGATGAGGGCCATGTGGCAGTGTTTTGGTTTGAATTGTGGTCATTTCTGTGGCGGTTGGCAGGGATGACTTGGTCCACCTGGTCTTGAACTCTGGCGTGATTCCCCTCAGAGACTGAGTTCTGGAACTGAACTCAGAGAAGAATTGCCATGAATTGTGTTGGGATTTTAGGAGGCCACGCATGAGAGTTGCCCTTGGAAACTGAGATCTAGGCCCAGGGTGGCTTTCCACAGAGCACTGGGAATCTCAGCCAGGATATCACATGATTTTATTCTTAAAGACCTGGCAGCCATAATTGAGAGTCAAAACACACATGGACCTCACATTGTAGACCTCAATGGGCCTGGCTTGATGTGACCTTTTGGCCACTCTTGGGAAGCCTTGCCTCTGAGTGTTTCTCCAGAGCTTTCATTGAAATGAGATTCCTCACCATTTAGTGGTTCCTGAATGAATAGAAACCCACAGTGCCTCCAAGTTCATCCTTGAAAAATGGCTTGATAAATACCATGAAATTTTTGAAATTCCCATGACCAGGTGTGGCACTGGAGAACCTTTGGATGTCCTGTTGCTGATCATGAGTGTACCAGACAGTGCCTTGATTGACTGGGTTTCATGAAAATGGTGTAGAACAGAGATGCCAGTAAGTTGGAGCCTGCGGATTAGTGGGCCTAGAGCAGTGGTGTGCAGGTGTGTGATAAAACATCTGTGGTGGGGCCATGTGGATCTGCCATTGGCTTCCACATGGCTTGTGACTGACACGGTGAAGCCAGCAGACCCTTATATGTAAAGGCATCTTGTTATATGGAGAGGTTTCCGGGCAATGTTCAGAAACAGGTTGCTATGGTCAAGGGGGCAAGCTCTGTGGGATAGAAGCCTGGTTGGTGCATTGTCCTCGGACCCTGAGTCAGCACACGTGACAGTACTCCCTCCAGAACTGTGTCCCAGTTGAACTCCTTGTATTTCATGAAGCAAATAGGAAACTCCCAGTGAAGCAGCAAGAAACACCAGGAAAAGTGGAGGATGACCAAATGGCCTCACAGTCCACACGGGGAAACACTTAGACCCCAGTGGCCACAGTTGACCTACAAAGAGAGAATTCAGCACTGCTGCCTCATGTTCACTGGAAAATCAGAAACCATGTCCTCCAGGCTACATAGATGCAGACCAAGCTTTGATGGTCTCACTACAAAGGAAGATAAAGCTCCTGACAACAACATATATTTCAAGGGTCCAACCTCAGAGGCAGTTTCCCAAGAAGTCTTTAGGCCAGCAGAGCTCCATGTTTGTGGAGTGTTTACCCTGTCCCTTACTTATGGAAACTCCTCTACCACCTCCAAGGTTGTGAACTCCTGAGCATTTTCCATTGTATATATGTATTCACAGATTTTCTAACTCTTTTCTTCAAATTGTGTCTTACTCGGGGCAAAGGTAATGTCAAGGCATTGTTCTTGATGAGAGTGGGAAGATTTTTGGGTAGCACAGAATTGCATACACATCGGATTCATTTTCCTATTTTCCATTCAAAATACTGAATCCCTGACACTAACCCATACCCTCCTGGACTCTGATTACCAATCCTGATATGATGGAGGAAAATAACCCAAACAGAATAGCAATACATGCAGTTCAGAGGAGGCATGGTGTCTAATTGGACTTTCCTTTGGCATTATAAAGGCTAGGTGTTATAAATCTAGTCCAATTTAAGAGAAGTAGTTCTCCATTTGTTTGTAAAGTTAACCAATATGTGAATTCCTGTCTCCCTTTCTCTGTAGACTGTTCAGCACACGTATATTTACGTGCACATATAGAATCCTACCTGGTATCCCATGTACATTCTTGTGAGGTGGCTGACATGGCAGATACAAATTGTGAGAAGAGATCACTCCTCCTAAATGCTGTTGGAACTGAAAATTCAACCTATGGGTGAGCTTTCTACTTGAACAACATGATACATAAATCCATGTTCAGTAAATTAAATATTTTTGGATCTGTGGATGATGTATATTTCATGATGAATTTTGATTGGCATATATATTTCTACTTTTTAAAGTCTCTGTGTGTTTGTATGTTTGAATGTATATATATATATATATATATATATATATATATATTATATATATATATACATATACACACACACACACACACACACACACACACACTCTCTCCAGATTTTTCAAAGTATGAAATATATGTGTCTTATTATACACTCCCTAAATTCATTCATGTTCATGTAGGTGGATTTATAATCATCTTTTCAAAAGATTATTCTCAGAAATATTCATCCACCTGAAATACACATTTGTTTCCTAGTGAATGGTGCTTAGAAATCCTAATATTTCTACTGTAACTGACCGAGTTTCGCATCAATGCAAGCAGATTCCTATGATACATGATGTGTATTTTGACGTTTCTTTTTTTTCGACACTGGTACATCACTATTTCTTCAGTTGATGCACATCATAAGATATATATTTCATCCACAATTTTCACAAATTTCCAGGCATTTGGTTCACTTTCAATCACTTCCTGCTTCAGAACACATGTACTCCGGTATATTTCTGGACTGGTCTTTTCATGAGACTTCTTTCCAAACACATTATTTTTGATTTCCATAATCACTTTTCAAGCAAATCTCACACAGCCTTCATGGTAAACCATAACCCTAATATAATCATTAGATATATAACTGGTTGGAATGAATGATTGTGTATCAATACTAGATTTCCTATATATTTTCAGGTATCAGTTCAATCCATTATGTAAATCGGAACCAGTTCTATTATTTATTCACAGTATGGTCTATTCATGCATTATCTCTATATTCATAGACACAGGGTACACCTATTGGTGCCCCCAAATACTAATCAATACGTCTTCAAGATATTGCTCCCAGAAATGGTGGAAGAAATACTCATGTCACCTGATCTACATATACATTTTATCACAGTGATATTCTGGACACATAATGCAAAGTTCACACTTATGATTGTACCAAAGTCTAAATGGAAAGTGAGCATGTATTACTAAAAACATCCTTGTCCAGATGCCTGATGCTCTCAAATGTCAATCCTATCGGTGACTACACAGTTGCTTCGTCCTAAGATTACATATTCAAACTCAACCCTGTTGAAAATATCTAATCCTATCACTCACTTTATACTTTGACTGATTTCCCAATGTCTCTATTGATATCTGCTTTCCTACATAATTTCCCATATTCATTATTGTGACTGACTCTTCACATGTGCTGACATTTACATCTACTCTCTAACTGACACCCTACTGCTAAAGAACTTTTGGTCCAAATGTTATACTCACTCTTCTTCCTAAACCTACTGACTCTCTTCCTAATCCTACCTACTATCCCTTTTTGACTGGATGTTCTCTTCCACATTCAATCATCCAAGGTACAAGGTCTTATGCCATTGTATATCAATTTATCTGAGACAGCTGTGCAGAATGTAATTCCAAGCTAAGTATCCCAGTCAAGGGCCCAATGCCCTTCTGGGCTTCAAAGCTTACTTAGATTTCTGTTTTCATACATATACTTCACCTATATATTATTATAAATATTGCAGGTTCCCAATACCATTCTTCATCCAGTAGAATGATTCCTAACCCAAATCCAACATGTTCTTACCCCTAACCATACACTGTTCCCTCAATCCAACTTTACAGAAGAGCAGGGACAGAGTTGGTCTTACAATAGAGGAATGTAGGGGATCTTCCACGTGCTGAGAACTCAAAGGTCCATGAAGAAATGATGCCTGGAGAAGATGTAGGCAGCTCTGAAGGACATGAGAGAGCAAAAGTCATCTTCCATGGCAAACAACCTGGTCAGGATGAAGGGTTGTGTCTGAATGAGCCGCACTCTTCTTAATGTAGACAAGATGGACCAAACCAGGCCTGTGTGGAAAGCTGTTCCTGGGTGCCTATGGAGGATATACCATTCTAACTTGTGAAAGTGTCACAGGAAGCAGGGGCAGCCTCCATCTCATAGGACCCTTGGAAGCAACTGTTAGGACAACTTGGTTGCTAAGGCAGTGACCTCATTCAGTTCCTGAAGGAAGTGACCTCACCTCACTTCTTTTGTGATGGAACTCTCTGAACTTGGCAACAAGGAAGCCAGGCACCCAGAGCCAGTTTCAGTCCCAGTCCCAGTGGGCTCACTTGTTTGCATTTACCAAGGACAGAGTCAGTCTTTCTTGGTACCTACTGATGTGAGGATGACCAAATGCCAGGAAAACTCTGAAGAGGGCACTTTTCCGAGAAAGCAGGTAGTGAGTGGCTCACGGGTGGCTCCTGACAACTTCATTGAGTAGGCCAAGGAGGCCAGATCTGAGAGAGGACGGGCCATTTAGGGGAACATTGTATGGCCCACCAGTCAGAAGACACTCCGGATAGTCACAGACCTACTTGGGGGAAGGAGGTGCCTTAGTGGGTGTGGGTGTGAGTTTATGGTTTTGTCTCATGTTCTGAGAATAGGTAGGAAAGGCAGTTTGTTTGGTTTGGAGTGGACTGTTTCTAGTAAGTCGTTGGACAAGGCGAGTGTTTCTATGTCTGTGTATCCCACGGTATCCCTGGTTGTAGACATTGGAAAAGAGAATGAATCAATGGATGCATCCTGTCTAGTAGAAAACTTTCCAGCATTCATCCTTTCCAATTTATGAATGGACTGGGGCTTGCCTTATCTATGGGCAACACCTACTATCTTGCTAAGTTCCTGTTTTCTTCCTGAATTCTGGCCACTCTCCAGAATAGGCTCATGGTTTTGTGTCCAAGATATGTACCACCTCCCAGCTCTATGACATGGCCATGCACTGGATAACTGAAGGGAATGGCAAGCATCTCAGAAAACTCAGATATCAGTGTGACCAGTAAAGTGTCAGTGGAGAAACCCTGCTTTGGGCCTTTTGCTTACCTATTGTTCTGTTGCCCTGAGTGTCAGGAAGGTCTTTGCCTCAGGCCACCCCTTTGTGAAGCCTGAAGTAAACAGTTTTCAAATGGAAATGAAGGGGCATCACCTGTGGCTTTTGGCTTAATTCCTGTGCAAAGGGATGTGTGTGAATCAGCCTCTTGGCCCTGTGTGAGGCTGTGGCTTAGAGTCTCAGCACCTGATGGATTAAAGAAAGATCCCATGTGTGCATCCAAAGCCAAAATGGCAAAAAGAGCAGTCATTGTGGATGAAGTCTCTCGCTTTCCTCTGGAAAGTTCCTGACCTCCATCAAGTGAGAATAGGGATCCTTTGGGTCAAATGAGTTCTTCAAAGCCCTGCAGAGGCTAGCCCATAGGTTCTTGGGTTTTCTCATGTCTCCAATTCACACAAAGAATCTATACCCGAAAGTCAGTAGGCCTCAAATTGGAGAAGCAGAGCAGTATTAATGGCAGGCCTATTTGATCAATCCTGGGTCACAGGAAGAGTGTCCAGGCCACCCAGACATTAGGCAAATGAGGGGCAAGGGAGCTTATTCTAGACGCTGTCTTGGGCTGCCCCCTCATGGAAACCTCCAGCAAGAGGTTATGATGAGTGCCTATATGGAAGAAGATGAGGGCCATGTGGCAGTGTTTTGGTTTGAATTGTGGTCATTTCTGTGGCGGTTGGCAGGGATGACTTGGTCCACCTGGTCTTGAACTCTGGCGTGATTCCCCTCAGAGACTGAGTTCTGGAACTGAACTCAGAGAAGAATTGCCATGAATTGTGTTGGGATTTTAGGAGGCCACGCATGAGAGTTGCCCTTGGAAACTGAGATCTAGGCCCAGGGTGGCTTTCCACAGAGCACTGGGAATCTCAGCCAGGATATCACATGATTTTATTCTTAAAGACCTGGCAGCCATAATTGAGAGTCAAAACACACATGGACCTCACATTGTAGACCTCAATGGGCCTGGCTTGATGTGACCTTTTGGCCACTCTTGGGAAGCCTTGCCTCTGAGTGTTTCTCCAGAGCTTTCATTGAAATGAGATTCCTCACCATTTAGTGGTTCCTGAATGAATAGAAACCCACAGTGCCTCCAAGTTCATCCTTGAAAAATGGCTTGATAAATACCATGAAATTTTTGAAATTCCCATGACCAGGTGTGGCACTGGAGAACCTTTGGATGTCCTGTTGCTGATCATGAGTGTACCAGACAGTGCCTTGATTGACTGGGTTTCATGAAAATGGTGTAGAACAGAGATGCCAGTAAGTTGGAGCCTGCGGATTAGTGGGCCTAGAGCAGTGGTGTGCAGGTGTGTGATAAAACATCTGTGGTGGGGCCATGTGGATCTGCCATTGGCTTCCACATGGCTTGTGACTGACACGGTGAAGCCAGCAGACCCTTATATGTAAAGGCATCTTGTTATATGGAGAGGTTTCCGGGCAATGTTCAGAAACAGGTTGCTATGGTCAAGGGGGCAAGCTCTGTGGGATAGAAGCCTGGTTGGTGCATTGTCCTCGGACCCTGAGTCAGCACACGTGACAGTACTCCCTCCAGAACTGTGTCCCAGTTGAACTCCTTGTATTTCATGAAGCAAATAGGAAACTCCCAGTGAAGCAGCAAGAAACACCAGGAAAAGTGGAGGATGACCAAATGGCCTCACAGTCCACACGGGGAAACACTTAGACCCCAGTGGCCACAGTTGACCTACAAAGAGAGAATTCAGCACTGCTGCCTCATGTTCACTGGAAAATCAGAAACCATGTCCTCCAGGCTACATAGATGCAGACCAAGCTTTGATGGTCTCACTACAAAGGAAGATAAAGCTCCTGACAACAACATATATTTCAAGGGTCCAACCTCAGAGGCAGTTTCCCAAGAAGTCTTTAGGCCAGCAGAGCTCCATGTTTGTGGAGTGTTTACCCTGTCCCTTACTTATGGAAACTCCTCTACCACCTCCAAGGTTGTGAACTCCTGAGCATTTTCCATTGTATATATGTATTCACAGATTTTCTAACTCTTTTCTTCAAATTGTGTCTTACTCGGGGCAAAGGTAATGTCAAGGCATTGTTCTTGATGAGAGTGGGAAGATTTTTGGGTAGCACAGAATTGCATACACATTGGATTCATTTTCCTATTTTCCATTCAAAATACTGAATCCCTGACACTAACCCATACCCTCCTGGACTCTGATTACCAATCCTGATATGATGGAGGAAAATAACCCAAACAGAATAGCAATACATGCAGTTCAGAGGAGGCATGGTGTCTAATTGGACTTTCCTTTGGCATTATAAAGGCTAGGTGTTATAAATCTAGTCCAATTTAAGAGAAGTAGTTCTCCATTTGTTTGTAAAGTTAACCAATATGTGAATTCCTGTCTCCCGTTCTCTGTAGACTGTTCAGCACACGTATATTTACGTGCACATATAGAATCCTACCTGGTATCCCATGTACATTCTTGTGAGGTGGCTGACATGGCAGATACAAATTGTGAGAAGAGATCACTCCTCCTAAATGCTGTTGGAACTGAAAATTCAACCTATGGGTGAGCTTTCTACTTGAACAACATGATACATAAATCCATGTTCAGTAAATTAAATATTTTTGGATCTGTGGATGATGTATATTTCATGATGAATTTTGATTGGCATATATATTTCTACTTTTTAAAGTCTCTGTGTGTTTGTATGTTTGAATGTATATATATATATATATATATATATATATATATATATATATACATATACATATACACACACACACACACACACACACACACACTCTCTCCAGATTTTTCAAAGTATGAAATATATGTGTCTTATTATACACTCCCTAAATTCATTCATGTTCATGTAGGTGGATTTATAATCATCTTTTCAAAAGATTATTCTCAGAAATATTCATCCACCTGAAATACACATTTGTTTCCTAGTGAATGGTGCTTAGAAATCCTAATATTTCTACTGTAACTGACCGAGTTTCGCATCAATGCAAGCAGATTCCTATGATACATGATGTGTATTTTGACGTTTCTTTTTTTTCGACACTGGTACATCACTATTTCTTCAGTTGATGCACATCATAAGATATATATTTCATCCACAATTTTCACAAATTTCCAGGCATTTGGTTCACTTTCAATCACTTCCTGCTTCAGAACACATGTACTCCTGTATATTTCTGGACTGGTCTTTTCATGAGACTTCTTTCCAAACACATTATTTTTTATTTCCATAATCACTTTTCAAGCAAATCTCACACAGCCTTCATGGTAAACCATAACCCTAATATAATCATTAGATATATAACTGGTTGGAATGAATGATTGTGTATCAATATTAGATTTCCTATATATTTTCAGGTATCAGTTCAATCCATTATGTAAATCGGAACCAGTTCTATTATTTATTCACAGTATGGTCTATTCATGCATTATCTCTATATTCATAGACACAGGGTACACCTATTGGTGCCCCCAAATACTAATCAATACGTCTTCAAGATATTGCTCCCAGAAATGGTGGAAGAAATACTCATGTCACCTGATCTACATATACATTTTATCACAGTGATATTCTGGACACATAATGCAAAGTTCACACTTATGATTGTACCAAAGTCTAAATGGAAAGTGAGCATGTATTACTAAAAACATCCTTGTCCAGATGCCTGATGCTCTCAAATGTCAATCCTATCGGTGACTACACAGTTGCTTCGTCCTAAGATTACATATTCAAACTCAACCCTGTTGAAAATATCTAATCCTATCACTCACTTTATACTTTGACTGATTTCCCAATGTCTCTATTGATATCTGCTTTCCTACATAATTTCCCATATTCATTATTGTGACTGACTCTTCACATGTGCTGACATTTACATCTACTCTCTAACTGACACCCTACTGCTAAAGAACTTTTGGTCCAAATGTTATACTCACTCTTCTTCCTAAACCTACTGACTCTCTTCCTAATCCTACCTACTATCCCTTTTTGACTGGATGTTCTCTTCCACATTCAATCATCCAAGGTACAAGGTCTTATGCCATTGTATATCAATTTATCTGAGACAGCTGTGCAGAATGTAATTCCAAGCTAAGTATCCCAGTCAAGGGCCCAATGCCCTTCTGGGCTTCAAAGCTTACTTAGATTTCTGTTTTCATACATATACTTCACCTATATATTATTATAAATATTGCAGGTTCCCAATACCATTCTTCATCCAGTAGAATGATTCCTAACCCAAATCCAACATGTTCTTACCCCTAACCATACACTGTTCCCTCAATCCAACTTTACAGAAGAGCAGGGACAGAGTTGGTCTTACAATAGAGGAATGTAGGGGATCTTCCACGTGCTGAGAACTCAAAGGTCCATGCAGAAATGATGCCTGGAGAAGATGTAGGCAGCTCTGAAGGACATGAGAGAGCAAAAGTCATCTTCCATGGCAAACAACCTGGTCAGGATGAAGGGTTGTGTCTGAATGAGCCGCACTCTTCTTAATGTAGACAAGATGGACCAAACCAGGCCTGTGTGGAAAGCTGTTCCTGGGTGCCTATGGAGGATATACCATTCTAACTTGTGAAAGTGTCACAGGAAGCAGGGGCAGCCTCCATCTCATAGGACCCTTGGAAGCAACTGTTAGGACAACTTGGTTGCTAAGGCAGTGACCTCATTCAGTTCCTGAAGGAAGTGACCTCACCTCACTTCTTTTGTGATGGAACTCTCTGAACTTGGCAACAAGGAAGCCAGGCACCCAGAGCCAGTTTCAGTCCCAGTCCCAGTGGGCTCACTTGTTTGCATTTACCAAGGACAGAGTCAGTCTTTCTTGGTACCTACTGATGTGAGGATGACCAAATGCCAGGAAAACTCTGAAGAGGGCACTTTTCCGAGAAAGCAGGTAGTGAGTGGCTCACGGGTGGCTCCTGACAACTTCATTGAGTAGGCCAAGGAGGCCAGATCTGAGAGAGGACGGGCCATTTAGGGGAACATTGTATGGCCCACCAGTCAGAAGACACTCCGGATAGTCACAGACCTACTTGGGGGAAGGAGGTGCCTTAGTGGGTGTGGGTGTGAGTTTATGGTTTTGTCTCATGTTCTGAGAATAGGTAGGAAAGGCAGTTTGTTTGGTTTGGAGTGGACTGTTTCTAGTAAGTCGTTGGACAAGGCGAGTGTTTCTATGTCTGTGTATCCCACGGTATCCCTGGTTGTAGACATTGGAAAAGAGAATGAATCAATGGATGCATCCTGTCTAGTAGAAAACTTTCCAGCATTCATCCTTTCCAATTTATGAATGGACTGGGGCTTGCCTTATCTATGGGCAACACCTACTATCTTGCTAAGTTCCTGTTTTCTTCCTGAATTCTGGCCACTCTCCAGAATAGGCTCATGGTTTTGTGTCCAAGATATGTACCACCTCCCAGCTCTATGACATGGCCATGCACTGGATAACTGAAGGGAATGGCAAGCATCTCAGAAAACTCAGATATCAGTGTGACCAGTAAAGTGTCAGTGGAGAAACCCTGCTTTGGGCCTTTTGCTTACCTATTGTTCTGTTGCCCTGAGTGTCAGGAAGGTCTTTGCCTCAGGCCACCCCTTTGTGAAGCCTGAAGTAAACAGTTTTCAAATGGAAATGAAGGGGCATCACCTGTGGCTTTTGGCTTAATTCCTGTGCAAAGGGATGTGTGTGAATCAGCCTCTTGGCCCTGTGTGAGGCTGTGGCTTAGAGTCTCAGCACCTGATGGATTAAAGAAAGATCCCATGTGTGCATCCAAAGCCAAAATGGCAAAAAGAGCAGTCATTGTGGATGAAGTCTCTCGCTTTCCTCTGGAAAGTTCCTGACCTCCATCAAGTGAGAATAGGGATCCTTTGGGTCAAATGAGTTCTTCAAAGCCCTGCAGAGGCTAGCCCATAGGTTCTTGGGTTTTCTCATGTCTCCAATTCACACAAAGAATCTATACCCGAAAGTCAGTAGGCCTCAAATTGGAGAAGCAGAGCAGTATTAATGGCAGGCCTATTTGATCAATCCTGGGTCACAGGAAGAGTGTCCAGGCCACCCAGACATTAGGCAAATGAGGGGCAAGGGAGCTTATTCTAGACGCTGTCTTGGGCTGCCCCCTCATGGAAACCTCCAGCAAGAGGTTATGATGAGTGCCTATATGGAAGAAGATGAGGGCCATGTGGCAGTGTTTTGGTTTGAATTGTGGTCATTTCTGTGGCGGTTGGCAGGGATGACTTGGTCCACCTGGTCTTGAACTCTGGCGTGATTCCCCTCAGAGACTGAGTTCTGGAACTGAACTCAGAGAAGAATTGCCATGAATTGTGTTGGGATTTTAGGAGGCCACGCATGAGAGTTGCCCTTGGAAACTGAGATCTAGGCCCAGGGTGGCTTTCCACAGAGCACTGGGAATCTCAGCCAGGATATCACATGATTTTATTCTTAAAGACCTGGCAGCCATAATTGAGAGTCAAAACACACATGGACCTCACATTGTAGACCTCAATGGGCCTGGCTTGATGTGACCTTTTGGCCACTCTTGGGAAGCCTTGCCTCTGAGTGTTTCTCCAGAGCTTTCATTGAAATGAGATTCCTCACCATTTAGTGGTTCCTGAATGAATAGAAACCCACAGTGCCTCCAAGTTCATCCTTGAAAAATGGCTTGATAAATACCATGAAATTTTTGAAATTCCCATGACCAGGTGTGGCACTGGAGAACCTTTGGATGTCCTGTTGCTGATCATGAGTGTACCAGACAGTGCCTTGATTGACTGGGTTTCATGAAAATGGTGTAGAACAGAGATGCCAGTAAGTTGGAGCCTGCGGATTAGTGGGCCTAGAGCAGTGGTGTGCAGGTGTGTGATAAAACATCTGTGGTGGGGCCATGTGGATCTGCCATTGGCTTCCACATGGCTTGTGACTGACACGGTGAAGCCAGCAGACCCTTATATGTAAAGGCATCTTGTTATATGGAGAGGTTTCCGGGCAATGTTCAGAAACAGGTTGCTATGGTCAAGGGGGCAAGCTCTGTGGGATAGAAGCCTGGTTGGTGCATTGTCCTCGGACCCTGAGTCAGCACACGTGACAGTACTCCCTCCAGAACTGTGTCCCAGTTGAACTCCTTGTATTTCATGAAGCAAATAGGAAACTCCCAGTGAAGCAGCAAGAAACACCAGGAAAAGTGGAGGATGACCAAATGGCCTCACAGTCCACACGGGGAAACACTTAGACCCCAGTGGCCACAGTTGACCTACAAAGAGAGAATTCAGCACTGCTGCCTCATGTTCACTGGAAAATCAGAAACCATGTCCTCCAGGCTACATAGATGCAGACCAAGCTTTGATGGTCTCACTACAAAGGAAGATAAAGCTCCTGACAACAACATATATTTCAAGGGTCCAACCTCAGAGGCAGTTTCCCAAGAAGTCTTTAGGCCAGCAGAGCTCCATGTTTGTGGAGTGTTTACCCTGTCCCTTACTTATGGAAACTCCTCTACCACCTCCAAGGTTGTGAACTCCTGAGCATTTTCCATTGTATATATGTATTCACAGATTTTCTAACTCTTTTCTTCAAATTGTGTCTTACTCGGGGCAAAGGTAATGTCAAGGCATTGTTCTTGATGAGAGTGGGAAGATTTTTGGGTAGCACAGAATTGCATACACATCGGATTCATTTTCCTATTTTCCATTCAAAATACTGAATCCCTGACACTAACCCATACCCTCCTGGACTCTGATTACCAATCCTGATATGATGGAGGAAAATAACCCAAACAGAATAGCAATACATGCAGTTCAGAGGAGGCATGGTGTCTAATTGGACTTTCCTTTGGCATTATAAAGGCTAGGTGTTATAAATCTAGTCCAATTTAAGAGAAGTAGTTCTCCATTTGTTTGTAAAGTTAACCAATATGTGAATTCCTGTCTCCCTTTCTCTGTAGACTGTTCAGCACACGTATATTTACGTGCACATATAGAATCCTACCTGGTATCCCATGTACATTCTTGTGAGGTGGCTGACATGGCAGATACAAATTGTGAGAAGAGATCACTCCTCCTAAATGCTGTTGGAACTGAAAATTCAACCTATGGGTGAGCTTTCTACTTGAACAACATGATACATAAATCCATGTTCAGTAAATTAAATATTTTTGGATCTGTGGATGATGTATATTTCATGATGAATTTTGATTGGCATATATATTTCTACTTTTTAAAGTCTCTGTGTGTTTGTATGTTTGAATGTATATATATATATATATATATATATATATATATATATATATATATATATACATATACACACACACACACACACACACACACACACTCTCTCCAGATTTTTCAAAGTATGAAATATATGTGTCTTATTATACACTCCCTAAATTCATTCATGTTCATGTAGGTGGATTTATAATCATCTTTTCAAAAGATTATTCTCAGAAATATTCATCCACCTGAAATACACATTTGTTTCCTAGTGAATGGTGCTTAGAAATCCTAATATTTCTACTGTAACTGACCGAGTTTCGCATCAATGCAAGCAGATTCCTATGATACATGATGTGTATTTTGACGTTTCTTTTTTTTCGACACTGGTACATCACTATTTCTTCAGTTGATGCACATCATAAGATATATATTTCATCCACAATTTTCACAAATTTCCAGGCATTTGGTTCACTTTCAATCACTTCCTGCTTCAGAACACATGTACTCCTGTATATTTCTGGACTGGTCTTTTCATGAGACTTCTTTCCAAACACATTATTTTTGATTTCCATAATCACTTTTCAAGCAAATCTCACACAGCCTTCATGGTAAACCATAACCCTAATATAATCATTAGATATATAACTGGTTGGAATGAATGATTGTGTATCAATATTAGATTTCCTATATATTTTCAGGTATCAGTTCAATCCATTATGTAAATCGGAACCAGTTCTATTATTTATTCACAGTATGGTCTATTCATGCATTATCTCTATATTCATAGACACAGGGTACACCTATTGGTGCCCCCAAATACTAATCAATACGTCTTCAAGATATTGCTCCCAGAAATGGTGGAAGAAATACTCATGTCACCTGATCTACATATACATTTTATCACAGTGATATTCTGGACACATAATGCAAAGTTCACACTTATGATTGTACCAAAGTCTAAATGGAAAGTGAGCATGTATTACTAAAAACATCCTTGTCCAGATGCCTGATGCTCTCAAATGTCAATCCTATCGGTGACTACACAGTTGCTTCGTCCTAAGATTACATATTCAAACTCAACCCTGTTGAAAATATCTAATCCTATCACTCACTTTATACTTTGACTGATTTCCCAATGTCTCTATTGATATCTGCTTTCCTACATAATTTCCCATATTCATTATTGTGACTGACTCTTCACATGTGCTGACATTTACATCTACTCTCTAACTGACACCCTACTGCTAAAGAACTTTTGGTCCAAATGTTATACTCACTCTTCTTCCTAAACCTACTGACTCTCTTCCTAATCCTACCTACTATCCCTTTTTGACTGGATGTTCTCTTCCACATTCAATCATCCAAGGTACAAGGTCTTATGCCATTGTATATCAATTTATCTGAGACAGCTGTGCAGAATGTAATTCCAAGCTAAGTATCCCAGTCAAGGGCCCAATGCCCTTCTGGGCTTCAAAGCTTACTTAGATTTCTGTTTTCATACATATACTTCACCTATATATTATTATAAATATCGCAGGTTCCCAATACCATTCTTCATCCAGTAGAATGATTCCTAACCCAAATCCAACATGTTCTTACCCCTAACCATACACTGTTCCCTCAATCCAACTTTACAGAAGAGCAGGGACAGAGTTGGTCTTACAATAGAGGAATGTAGGGGATCTTCCACGTGCTGAGAACTCAAAGGTCCATGCAGAAATGATGCCTGGAGAAGATGTAGGCAGCTCTGAAGGACATGAGAGAGCAAAAGTCATCTTCCATGGCAAACAACCTGGTCAGGATGAAGGGTTGTGTCTGAATGAGCCGCACTCTTCTTAATGTAGACAAGATGGACCAAACCAGGCCTGTGTGGAAAGCTGTTCCTGGGTGCCTATGGAGGATATACCATTCTAACTTGTGAAAGTGTCACAGGAAGCAGGGGCAGCCTCCATCTCATAGGACCCTTGGAAGCAACTGTTAGGACAACTTGGTTGCTAAGGCAGTGACCTCATTCAGTTCCTGAAGGAAGTGACCTCACCTCACTTCTTTTGTGATGGAACTCTCTGAACTTGGCAACAAGGAAGCCAGGCACCCAGAGCCAGTTTCAGTCCCAGTCCCAGTGGGCTCACTTGTTTGCATTTACCAAGGACAGAGTCAGTCTTTCTTGGTACCTACTGATGTGAGGATGACCAAATGCCAGGAAAACTCTGAAGAGGGCACTTTTCCGAGAAAGCAGGTAGTGAGTGGCTCACGGGTGGCTCCTGACAACTTCATTGAGTAGGCCAAGGAGGCCAGATCTGAGAGAGGACGGGCCATTTAGGGGAACATTGTATGGCCCACCAGTCAGAAGACACTCCGGATAGTCACAGACCTACTTGGGGGAAGGAGGTGCCTTAGTGGGTGTGGGTGTGAGTTTATGGTTTTGTCTCATGTTCTGAGAATAGGTAGGAAAGGCAGTTTGTTTGGTTTGGAGTGGACTGTTTCTAGTAAGTCGTTGGACAAGGCGAGTGTTTCTATGTCTGTGTATCCCACGGTATCCCTGGTTGTAGACATTGGAAAAGAGAATGAATCAATGGATGCATCCTGTCTAGTAGAAAACTTTCCAGCATTCATCCTTTCCAATTTATGAATGGACTGGGGCTTGCCTTATCTATGGGCAGCACCTACTATCTTGCTAAGTTCCTGTTTTCTTCCTGAATTCTGGCCACTCTCCAGAATAGGCTCATGGTTTTGTGTCCAAGATATGTACCACCTCCCAGCTCTATGACATGGCCATGCACTGGATAACTGAAGGGAATGGCAAGCATCTCAGAAAACTCAGATATCAGTGTGACCAGTAAAGTGTCAGTGGAGAAACCCTGCTTTGGGCCTTTTGCTTACCTATTGTTCTGTTGCCCTGAGTGTCAGGAAGGTCTTTGCCTCAGGCCACCCCTTTGTGAAGCCTGAAGTAAACAGTTTTCAAATGGAAATGAAGGGGCATCACCTGTGGCTTTTGGCTTAATTCCTGTGCAAAGGGATGTGTGTGAATCAGCCTCTTGGCCCTGTGTGAGGCTGTGGCTTAGAGTCTCAGCACCTGATGGATTAAAGAAAGATCCCATGTGTGCATCCAAAGCCAAAATGGCAAAAAGAGCAGTCATTGTGGATGAAGTCTCTCGCTTTCCTCTGGAAAGTTCCTGACCTCCATCAAGTGAGAATAGGGATCCTTTGGGTCAAATGAGTTCTTCAAAGCCCTGCAGAGGCTAGCCCATAGGTTCTTGGGTTTTCTCATGTCTCCAATTCACACAAAGAATCTATACCCGAAAGTCAGTAGGCCTCAAATTGGAGAAGCAGAGCAGTATTAATGGCAGGCCTATTTGATCAATCCTGGGTCACAGGAAGAGTGTCCAGGCCACCCAGACATTAGGCAAATGAGGGGCAAGGGAGCTTATTCTAGACGCTGTCTTGGGCTGCCCCCTCATGGAAACCTCCAGCAAGAGGTTATGATGAGTGCCTATATGGAAGAAGATGAGGGCCATGTGGCAGTGTTTTGGTTTGAATTGTGGTCATTTCTGTGGCGGTTGGCAGGGATGACTTGGTCCACCTGGTCTTGAACTCTGGCGTGATTCCCCTCAGAGACTGAGTTCTGGAACTGAACTCAGAGAAGAATTGCCATGAATTGTGTTGGGATTTTAGGAGGCCACGCATGAGAGTTGCCCTTGGAAACTGAGATCTAGGCCCAGGGTGGCTTTCCACAGAGCACTGGGAATCTCAGCCAGGATATCACATGATTTTATTCTTAAAGACCTGGCAGCCATAATTGAGAGTCAAAACACACATGGACCTCACATTGTAGACCTCAATGGGCCTGGCTTGATGTGACCTTTTGGCCACTCTTGGGAAGCCTTGCCTCTGAGTGTTTCTCCAGAGCTTTCATTGAAATGAGATTCCTCACCATTTAGTGGTTCCTGAATGAATAGAAACCCACAGTGCCTCCAAGTTCATCCTTGAAAAATGGCTTGATAAATACCATGAAATTTTTGAAATTCCCATGACCAGGTGTGGCACTGGAGAACCTTTGGATGTCCTGTTGCTGATCATGAGTGTACCAGACAGTGCCTTGATTGACTGGGTTTCATGAAAATGGTGTAGAACAGAGATGCCAGTAAGTTGGAGCCTGCGGATTAGTGGGCCTAGAGCAGTGGTGTGCAGGTGTGTGATAAAACATCTGTGGTGGGGCCATGTGGATCTGCCATTGGCTTCCACATGGCTTGTGACTGACACGGTGAAGCCAGCAGACCCTTATATGTAAAGGCATCTTGTTATATGGAGAGGTTTCCGGGCAATGTTCAGAAACAGGTTGCTATGGTCAAGGGGGCAAGCTCTGTGGGATAGAAGCCTGGTTGGTGCATTGTCCTCGGACCCTGAGTCAGCATACGTGACAGTACTCCCTCCAGAACTGTGTCCCAGTTGAACTCCTTGTATTTCATGAAGCAAATAGGAAACTCCCAGTGAAGCAGCAAGAAACACCAGGAAAAGTGGAGGATGACCAAATGGCCTCACAGTCCACACGGGGAAACACTTAGACCCCAGTGGCCACAGTTGACCTACAAAGAGAGAATTCAGCACTGCTGCCTCATGTTCACTGGAAAATCAGAAACCATGTCCTCCAGGCTACATAGATGCAGACCAAGCTTTGATGGTCTCACTACAAAGGAAGATAAAGCTCCTGACAACAACATATATTTCAAGGGTCCAACCTCAGAGGCAGTTTCCCAAGAAGTCTTTAGGCCAGCAGAGCTCCATGTTTGTGGAGTGTTTACCCTGTCCCTTACTTATGGAAACTCCTCTACCACCTCCAAGGTTGTGAACTCCTGAGCATTTTCCATTGTATATATGTATTCACAGATTTTCTAACTCTTTTCTTCAAATTGTGAAAGGTAATGTCAAGGGCATTGTTCTTGATGGAGAGTGGGAAGATTTTTGGGGTAGCACAGATTGCATACACATTGGATTCATTTTCCTTTCATTTTCCTATTTTCCATTCAAAATACTGAATCCCTGACACTAACCCATACCCTCCTGGACTCTGATTACCAATCCTGATATGATGGAGGAAAATAACCCAAACAGAATAGCAATACATGCAGTTCAGAGGAGGCATGGTGTCTAATTGGACTTTCCTTTGGCATTATAAAGGCTAGGTGTTATAAATCTAGTCCAATTTAAGAGAAGTAGTTCTCCATTTGTTTGTAAAGTTAACCAATATGTGAATTCCTGTATCCCTTTCTCTGTAGACTGTTCAGCACACGTATATTTACGTGCACATATAGAATCCTACCTGGTATCCCATGTACATTCTTGTGAGGTGGCTGACATGGCAGATACAAATTGTGAGAAGAGATCACTCCTCCTAAATGCTGTTGGAACTGAAAATTCAACCTATGGGTGAGCTTTCTACTTGAACAACATGATACATAAATCCATGTTCAGTAAATTAAATATTTTTGGATCTGTGGATGATGTATATTTCATGATGAATTTTGATTGGCATATATATTTCGACTTTTTAAAGTCTCTGTGTGTTTGTATGTTTGAATGTATATATATATATATATATATATATATATATATATATATATATATATATATACATATACATACACACACACACACACACACACACACACACTCTCTCCAGATTTTTCAAAGTATGAAATATATGTGTCTTATTATACACTCCCTAAATTCATTCATGTTCATGTAGGTGGATTTATAATCATCTTTTCAAAAGATTATTCTCAGAAATATTCATCCACCTGAAATACACATTTGTTTCCTAGTGAATGGTGCTTAGAAATCCTAATATTTCTACTGTAACTGACCGAGTTTCGCATCAATGCAAGCAGATTCCTATGATACATGATGTGTATTTTGACGTTTCTTTTTTTTCGACACTGGTACATCACTATTTCTTCAGTTGATGCACATCATAAGATATATATTTCATCCACAATTTTCACAAATTTCCAGGCATTTGGTTCACTTTCAATCACTTCCTGCTTCAGAACACATGTACTCCTGTATATTTCTGGACTGGTCTTTTCATGAGACTTCTTTCCAAACACATTATTTTTGATTTCCATAATCACTTTTCAAGCAAATCTCACACAGCCTTCATGGTAAACCATAACCCTAATATAATCATTAGATATATAACTGGTTGGAATGAATGATTGTGTATCAATATTAGATTTCCTATATATTTTCAGGTATCAGTTCAATCCATTATGTAAATCGGAACCAGTTCTATTATTTATTCACAGTATGGTCTATTCATGCATTATCTCTATATTCATAGACACAGGGTACACCTATTGGTGCCCCCAAATACTAATCAATACGTCTTCAAGATATTGCTCCCAGAAACGGTGGAAGAAATACTCATGTCACCTGATCTACATATACATTTTATCACAGTGATATTCTGGACACATAATGCAAAGTTCACACTTATGATTGTACCAAAGTCTAAATGGAAAGTGAGCATGTATTACTAAAAACATCCTTGTCCAGATGCCTGATGCTCTCAAATGTCAATCCTATCGGTGACTACACAGTTGCTTCGTCCTAAGATTACATATTCAAACTCAACCCTGTTGAAAATATCTAATCCTATCACTCACTTTATACTTTGACTGATTTCCCAATGTCTCTATTGATATCTGCTTTCCTACATAATTTCCCATATTCATTATTGTGACTGACTCTTCACATGTGCTGACATTTACATCTACTCTCTAACTGACACCCTACTGCTAAAGAACTTTTGGTCCAAATGTTATACTCACTCTTCTTCCTAAACCTACTGACTCTCTTCCTAATCCTACCTACTATCCCTTTTTGACTGGATGTTCTCTTCCACATTCAATCATCCAAGGTACAAGGTCTTATGCCATTGTATATCAATTTATCTGAGACAGCTGTGCAGAATGTAATTCCAAGCTAAGTATCCCAGTCAAGGGCCCAATGCCCTTCTGGGCTTCAAAGCTTACTTAGATTTCTGTTTTCATACATATACTTCACCTATATATTATTATAAATATCGCAGGTTCCCAATACCATTCTTCATCCAGTAGAATGATTCCTAACCCAAATCCAACATGTTCTTACCCCTAACCATACACTGTTCCCTCAATCCAACTTTACAGAAGAGCAGGGACAGAGTTGGTCTTACAATAGAGGAATGTAGGGGATCTTCCACGTGCTGAGAACTCAAAGGTCCATGCAGAAATGATGCCTGGAGAAGATGTAGGCAGCTCTGAAGGACATGAGAGAGCAAAAGTCATCTTCCATGGCAAACAACCTGGTCAGGATGAAGGGTTGTGTCTGAATGAGCCGCACTCTTCTTAATGTAGACAAGATGGACCAAACCAGGCCTGTGTGGAAAGCTGTTCCTGGGTGCCTATGGAGGATATACCATTCTAACTTGTGAAAGTGTCACAGGAAGCAGGGGCAGCCTCCATCTCATAGGACCCTTGGAAGCAACTGTTAGGACAACTTGGTTGCTAAGGCAGTGACCTCATTCAGTTCCTGAAGGAAGTGACCTCACCTCACTTCTTTTGTGATGGAACTCTCTGAACTTGGCAACAAGGAAGCCAGGCACCCAGAGCCAGTTTCAGTCCCAGTCCCAGTGGGCTCACTTGTTTGCATTTACCAAGGACAGAGTCAGTCTTTCTTGGTACCTACTGATGTGAGGATGACCAAATGCCAGGAAAACTCTGAAGAGGGCACTTTTCCGAGAAAGCAGGTAGTGAGTGGCTCACGGGTGGCTCCTGACAACTTCATTGAGTAGGCCAAGGAGGCCAGATCTGAGAGAGGACGGGCCATTTAGGGGAACATTGTATGGCCCACCAGTCAGAAGACACTCCGGATAGTCACAGACCTACTTGGGGGAAGGAGGTGCCTTAGTGGGTGTGGGTGTGAGTTTATGGTTTTGTCTCATGTTCTGAGAATAGGTAGGAAAGGCAGTTTGTTTGGTTTGGAGTGGACTGTTTCTAGTAAGTCGTTGGACAAGGCGAGTGTTTCTATGTCTGTGTATCCCACGGTATCCCTGGTTGTAGACATTGGAAAAGAGAATGAATCAATGGATGCATCCTGTCTAGTAGAAAACTTTCCAGCATTCATCCTTTCCAATTTATGAATGGACTGGGGCTTGCCTTATCTATGGGCAACACCTACTATCTTGCTAAGTTCCTGTTTTCTTCCTGAATTCTGGCCACTCTCCAGAATAGGCTCATGGTTTTGTGTCCAAGATATGTACCACCTCCCAGCTCTATGACATGGCCATGCACTGGATAACTGAAGGGAATGGCAAGCATCTCAGAAAACTCAGATATCAGTGTGACCAGTAAAGTGTCAGTGGAGAAACCCTGCTTTGGGCCTTTTGCTTACCTATTGTTCTGTTGCCCTGAGTGTCAGGAAGGTCTTTGCCTCAGGCCACCCCTTTGTGAAGCCTGAAGTAAACAGTTTTCAAATGGAAATGAAGGGGCATCACCTGTGGCTTTTGGCTTAATTCCTGTGCAAAGGGATGTGTGTGAATCAGCCTCTTGGCCCTGTGTGAGGCTGTGGCTTAGAGTCTCAGCACCTGATGGATTAAAGAAAGATCCCATGTGTGCATCCAAAGCCAAAATGGCAAAAAGAGCAGTCATTGTGGATGAAGTCTCTCGCTTTCCTCTGGAAAGTTCCTGACCTCCATCAAGTGAGAATAGGGATCCTTTGGGTCAAATGAGTTCTTCAAAGCCCTGCAGAGGCTAGCCCATAGGTTCTTGGGTTTTCTCATGTCTCCAATTCACACAAAGAATCTATACCCGAAAGTCAGTAGGCCTCAAATTGGAGAAGCAGAGCAGTATTAATGGCAGGCCTATTTGATCAATCCTGGGTCACAGGAAGAGTGTCCAGGCCACCCAGACATTAGGCAAATGAGGGGCAAGGGAGCTTATTCTAGACGCTGTCTTGGGCTGCCCCCTCATGGAAACCTCCAGCAAGAGGTTATGATGAGTGCCTATATGGAAGAAGATGAGGGCCATGTGGCAGTGTTTTGGTTTGAATTGTGGTCATTTCTGTGGCGGTTGGCAGGGATGACTTGGTCCACCTGGTCTTGAACTCTGGCGTGATTCCCCTCAGAGACTGAGTTCTGGAACTGAACTCAGAGAAGAATTGCCATGAATTGTGTTGGGATTTTAGGAGGCCACGCATGAGAGTTGCCCTTGGAAACTGAGATCTAGGCCCAGGGTGGCTTTCCACAGAGCACTGGGAATCTCAGCCAGGATATCACATGATTTTATTCTTAAAGACCTGGCAGCCATAATTGAGAGTCAAAACACACATGGACCTCACATTGTAGACCTCAATGGGCCTGGCTTGATGTGACCTTTTGGCCACTCTTGGGAAGCCTTGCCTCTGAGTGTTTCTCCAGAGCTTTCATTGAAATGAGATTCCTCACCATTTAGTGGTTCCTGAATGAATAGAAACCCACAGTGCCTCCAAGTTCATCCTTGAAAAATGGCTTGATAAATACCATGAAATTTTTGAAATTCCCATGACCAGGTGTGGCACTGGAGAACCTTTGGATGTCCTGTTGCTGATCATGAGTGTACCAGACAGTGCCTTGATTGACTGGGTTTCATGAAAATGGTGTAGAACAGAGATGCCAGTAAGTTGGAGCCTGCGGATTAGTGGGCCTAGAGCAGTGGTGTGCAGGTGTGTGATAAAACATCTGTGGTGGGGCCATGTGGATCTGCCATTGGCTTCCACATGGCTTGTGACTGACACGGTGAAGCCAGCAGACCCTTATATGTAAAGGCATCTTGTTATATGGAGAGGTTTCCGGGCAATGTTCAGAAACAGGTTGCTATGGTCAAGGGGGCAAGCTCTGTGGGATAGAAGCCTGGTTGGTGCATTGTCCTCGGACCCTGAGTCAGCACACGTGACAGTACTCCCTCCAGAACTGTGTCCCAGTTGAACTCCTTGTATTTCATGAAGCAAATAGGAAACTCCCAGTGAAGCAGCAAGAAACACCAGGAAAAGTGGAGGATGACCAAATGGCCTCACAGTCCACACGGGGAAACACTTAGACCCCAGTGGCCACAGTTGACCTACAAAGAGAGAATTCAGCACTGCTGCCTCATGTTCACTGGAAAATCAGAAACCATGTCCTCCAGGCTACATAGATGCAGACCAAGCTTTGATGGTCTCACTACAAAGGAAGATAAAGCTCCTGACAACAACATATATTTCAAGGGTCCAACCTCAGAGGCAGTTTCCCAAGAAGTCTTTAGGCCAGCAGAGCTCCATGTTTGTGGAGTGTTTACCCTGTCCCTTACTTATGGAAACTCCTCTACCACCTCCAAGGTTGTGAACTCCTGAGCATTTTCCATTGTATATATGTATTCACAGATTTTCTAACTCTTTTCTTCAAATTGTGTCTTACTCGGGGCAAAGGTAATGTCAAGGCATTGTTCTTGATGAGAGTGGGAAGATTTTTGGGTAGCACAGAATTGCATACACATCGGATTCATTTTCCTATTTTCCATTCAAAATACTGAATCCCTGACACTAACCCATACCCTCCTGGACTCTGATTACCAATCCTGATATGATGGAGGAAAATAACCCAAACAGAATAGCAATACATGCAGTTCAGAGGAGGCATGGTGTCTAATTGGACTTTCCTTTGGCATTATAAAGGCTAGGTGTTATAAATCTAGTCCAATTTAAGAGAAGTAGTTCTCCATTTGTTTGTAAAGTTAACCAATATGTGAATTCCTGTCTCCCTTTCTCTGTAGACTGTTCAGCACACGTATATTTACGTGCACATATAGAATCCTACCTGGTATCCCATGTACATTCTTGTGAGGTGGCTGACATGGCAGATACAAATTGTGAGAAGAGATCACTCCTCCTAAATGCTGTTGGAACTGAAAATTCAACCTATGGGTGAGCTTTCTACTTGAACAACATGATACATAAATCCATGTTCAGTAAATTAAATATTTTTGGATCTGTGGATGATGTATATTTCATGATGAATTTTGATTGGCATATATATTTCTACTTTTTAAAGTCTCTGTGTGTTTGTATGTTTGAATGTATATATATATATATATATATATATATATATATATATACATATACATATACACACACACACACACACACACACACACACACTCTCTCCAGATTTTTCAAAGTATGAAATATATGTGTCTTATTATACACTCCCTAAATTCATTCATGTTCATGTAGGTGGATTTATAATCATCTTTTCAAAAGATTATTCTCAGAAATATTCATCCACCTGAAATACACATTTGTTTCCTAGTGAATGGTGCTTAGAAATCCTAATATTTCTACTGTAACTGACCGAGTTTCGCATCAATGCAAGCAGATTCCTATGATACATGATGTGTATTTTGACGTTTCTTTTTTTTCGACACTGGTACATCACTATTTCTTCAGTTGATGCACATCATAAGATATATATTTCATCCACAATTTTCACAAATTTCCAGGCATTTGGTTCACTTTCAATCACTTCCTGCTTCAGAACACATGTACTCCTGTATATTTCTGGACTGGTCTTTTCATGAGACTTCTTTCCAAACACATTATTTTTGATTTCCATAATCACTTTTCAAGCAAATCTCACACAGCCTTCATGGTAAACCATAACCCTAATATAATCATTAGATATATAACTGGTTGGAATGAATGATTGTGTATCAATATTAGATTTCCTATATATTTTCAGGTATCAGTTCAATCCATTATGTAAATCGGAACCAGTTCTATTATTTATTCACAGTATGGTCTATTCATGCATTATCTCTATATTCATAGACACAGGGTACACCTATTGGTGCCCCCAAATACTAATCAATACGTCTTCAAGATATTGCTCCCAGAAATGGTGGAAGAAATACTCATGTCACCTGATCTACATATACATTTTATCACAGTGATATTCTGGACACATAATGCAAAGTTCACACTTATGATTGTACCAAAGTCTAAATGGAAAGTGAGCATGTATTACTAAAAACATCCTTGTCCAGATGCCTGATGCTCTCAAATGTCAATCCTATCGGTGACTACACAGTTGCTTCGTCCTAAGATTACATATTCAAACTCAACCCTGTTGAAAATATCTAATCCTATCACTCACTTTATACTTTGACTGATTTCCCAATGTCTCTATTGATATCTGCTTTCCTACATAATTTCCCATATTCATTATTGTGACTGACTCTTCACATGTGCTGACATTTACATCTACTCTCTAACTGACACCCTACTGCTAAAGAACTTTTGGTCCAAATGTTATACTCACTCTTCTTCCTAAACCTACTGACTCTCTTCCTAATCCTACCTACTATCCCTTTTTGACTGGATGTTCTCTTCCACATTCAATCATCCAAGGTACAAGGTCTTATGCCATTGTATATCAATTTATCTGAGACAGCTGTGCAGAATGTAATTCCAAGCTAAGTATCCCAGTCAAGGGCCCAATGCCCTTCTGGGCTTCAAAGCTTACTTAGATTTCTGTTTTCATACATATACTTCACCTATATATTATTATAAATATTGCAGGTTCCCAATACCATTCTTCATCCAGTAGAATGATTCCTAACCCAAATCCAACATGTTCTTACCCCTAACCATACACTGTTCCCTCAATCCAACTTTACAGAAGAGCAGGGACAGAGTTGGTCTTACAATAGAGGAATGTAGGGGATCTTCCACGTGCTGAGAACTCAAAGGTCCATGCAGAAATGATGCCTGGAGAAGATGTAGGCAGCTCTGAAGGACATGAGAGAGCAAAAGTCATCTTCCATGGCAAACAACCTGGTCAGGATGAAGGGTTGTGTCTGAATGAGCCGCACTCTTCTTAATGTAGACAAGATGGACCAAACCAGGCCTGTGTGGAAAGCTGTTCCTGGGTGCCTATGGAGGATATACCATTCTAACTTGTGAAAGTGTCACAGGAAGCAGGGGCAGCCTCCATCTCATAGGACCCTTGGAAGCAACTGTTAGGACAACTTGGTTGCTAAGGCAGTGACCTCATTCAGTTCCTGAAGGAAGTGACCTCACCTCACTTCTTTTGTGATGGAACTCTCTGAACTTGGCAACAAGGAAGCCAGGCACCCAGAGCCAGTTTCAGTCCCAGTCCCAGTGGGCTCACTTGTTTGCATTTACCAAGGACAGAGTCAGTCTTTCTTGGTACCTACTGATGTGAGGATGACCAAATGCCAGGAAAACTCTGAAGAGGGCACTTTTCCGAGAAAGCAGGTAGTGAGTGGCTCACGGGTGGCTCCTGACAACTTCATTGAGTAGGCCAAGGAGGCCAGATCTGAGAGAGGACGGGCCATTTAGGGGAACATTGTATGGCCCACCAGTCAGAAGACACTCCAGATAGTCACAGACCTACTTGGGGGAAGGAGGTGCCTTAGTGGGTGTGGGTGTGAGTTTATGGTTTTGTCTCATGTTCTGAGAATAGGTAGGAAAGGCAGTTTGTTTGGTTTGGAGTGGACTGTTTCTAGTAAGTCGTTGGACAAGGCGAGTGTTTCTATGTCTGTGTATCCCACGGTATCCCTGGTTGTAGACATTGGAAAAGAGAATGAATCAATGGATGCATCCTGTCTAGTAGAAAACTTTCCAGCATTCATCCTTTCCAATTTATGAATGGACTGGGGCTTGCCTTATCTATGGGCAGCACCTACTATCTTGCTAAGTTCCTGTTTTCTTCCTGAATTCTGGCCACTCTCCAGAATAGGCTCATGGTTTTGTGTCCAAGATATGTACCACCTCCCAGCTCTATGACATGGCCATGCACTGGATAACTGAAGGGAATGGCAAGCATCTCAGAAAACTCAGATATCAGTGTGACCAGTAAAGTGTCAGTGGAGAAACCCTGCTTTGGGCCTTTTGCTTACCTATTGTTCTGTTGCCCTGAGTGTCAGGAAGGTCTTTGCCTCAGGCCACCCCTTTGTGAAGCCTGAAGTAAACAGTTTTCAAATGGAAATGAAGGGGCATCACCTGTGGCTTTTGGCTTAATTCCTGTGCAAAGGGATGTGTGTGAATCAGCCTCTTGGCCCTGTGTGAGGCTGTGGCTTAGAGTCTCAGCACCTGATGGATTAAAGAAAGATCCCATGTGTGCATCCAAAGCCAAAATGGCAAAAAGAACAGTCATTGTGGATGAAGTCTCTCGCTTTCCTCTGGAAAGTTCCTGACCTCCATCAAGTGAGAATAGGGATCCTTTGGGTCAAATGAGTTCTTCAAAGCCCTGCAGAGGCTAGCCCATAGGTTCTTGGGTTTTCTCATGTCTCCAATTCACACAAAGAATCTATACCCGAAAGTCAGTAGGCCTCAAATTGGAGAAGCAGAGCAGTATTAATGGCAGGCCTATTTGATCAATCCTGGGTCACAGGAAGAGTGTCCAGGCCACCCAGACATTAGGCAAATGAGGGGCAAGGGAGCTTATTCTAGACGCTGTCTTGGGCTGCCCCCTCATGGAAACCTCCAGCAAGAGGTTATGATGAGTGCCTATATGGAAGAAGATGAGGGCCATGTGGCAGTGTTTTGGTTTGAATTGTGGTCATTTCTGTGGCGGTTGGCAGGGATGACTTGGTCCACCTGGTCTTGAACTCTGGCGTGATTCCCCTCAGAGACTGAGTTCTGGAACTGAACTCAGAGAAGAATTGCCATGAATTGTGTTGGGATTTTAGGAGGCCACGCATGAGAGTTGCCCTTGGAAACTGAGATCTAGGCCCAGGGTGGCTTTCCACAGAGCACTGGGAATCTCAGCCAGGATATCACATGATTTTATTCTTAAAGACCTGGCAGCCATAATTGAGAGTCAAAACACACATGGACCTCACATTGTAGACCTCAATGGGCCTGGCTTGATGTGACCTTTTGGCCACTCTTGGGAAGCCTTGCCTCTGAGTGTTTCTCCAGAGCTTTCATTGAAATGAGATTCCTCACCATTTAGTGGTTCCTGAATGAATAGAAACCCACAGTGCCTCCAAGTTCATCCTTGAAAAATGGCTTGATAAATACCATGAAATTTTTGAAATTCCCATGACCAGGTGTGGCACTGGAGAACCTTTGGATGTCCTGTTGCTGATCATGAGTGTACCAGACAGTGCCTTGATTGACTGGGTTTCATGAAAATGGTGTAGAACAGAGATGCCAGTAAGTTGGAGCCTGCGGATTAGTGGGCCTAGAGCAGTGGTGTGCAGGTGTGTGATAAAACATCTGTGGTGGGGCCATGTGGATCTGCCATTGGCTTCCACATGGCTTGTGACTGACACGGTGAAGCCAGCAGACCCTTATATGTAAAGGCATCTTGTTATATGGAGAGGTTTCCGGGCAATGTTCAGAAACAGGTTGCTATGGTCAAGGGGGCAAGCTCTGTGGGATAGAAGCCTGGTTGGTGCATTGTCCTCGGACCCTGAGTCAGCACACGTGACAGTACTCCCTCCAGAACTGTGTCCCAGTTGAACTCCTTGTATTTCATGAAGCAAATAGGAAACTCCCAGTGAAGCAGCAAGAAACACCAGGAAAAGTGGAGGATGACCAAATGGCCTCACAGTCCACACGGGGAAACACTTAGACCCCAGTGGCCACAGTTGACCTACAAAGAGAGAATTCAGCACTGCTGCCTCATGTTCACTGGAAAATCAGAAACCATGTCCTCCAGGCTACATAGATGCAGACCAAGCTTTGATGGTCTCACTACAAAGGAAGATAAAGCTCCTGACAACAACATATATTTCAAGGGTCCAACCTCAGAGGCAGTTTCCCAAGAAGTCTTTAGGCCAGCAGAGCTCCATGTTTGTGGAGTGTTTACCCTGTCCCTTACTTATGGAAACTCCTCTACCACCTCCAAGGTTGTGAACTCCTGAGCATTTTCCATTGTATATATGTATTCACAGATTTTCTAACTCTTTTCTTCAAATTGTGTCTTACTCGGGGCAAAGGTAATGTCAAGGCATTGTTCTTGATGAGAGTGGGAAGATTTTTGGGTAGCACAGAATTGCATACACATCGGATTCATTTTCCTATTTTCCATTCAAAATACTGAATCCCTGACACTAACCCATACCCTCCTGGACTCTGATTACCAATCCTGATATGATGGAGGAAAATAACCCAAACAGAATAGCAATACATGCAGTTCAGAGGAGGCATGGTGTCTAATTGGACTTTCCTTTGGCATTATAAAGGCTAGGTGTTATAAATCTAGTCCAATTTAAGAGAAGTAGTTCTCCATTTGTTTGTAAAGTTAACCAATATGTGAATTCCTGTCTCCCTTTCTCTGTAGACTGTTCAGCACACGTATATTTACGTGCACATATAGAATCCTACCTGGTATCCCATGTACATTCTTGTGAGGTGGCTGACATGGCAGATACAAATTGTGAGAAGAGATCACTCCTCCTAAATGCTGTTGGAACTGAAAATTCAACCTATGGGTGAGCTTTCTACTTGAACAACATGATACATAAATCCATGTTCAGTAAATTAAATATTTTTGGATCTGTGGATGATGTATATTTCATGATGAATTTTGATTGGCATATATATTTCTACTTTTTAAAGTCTCTGTGTGTTTGTATGTTTGAATGTATATATATATATATATATATATATATATATATATATATATATACATATACACACACACACACACACACACACACACACACTCTCTCCAGATTTTTCAAAGTATGAAATATATGTGTCTTATTATACACTCCCTAAATTCATTCATGTTCATGTAGGTGGATTTATAATCATCTTTTCAAAAGATTATTCTCAGAAATATTCATCCACCTGAAATACACATTTGTTTCCTAGTGAATGGTGCTTAGAAATCCTAATATTTCTACTGTAACTGACCGAGTTTCGCATCAATGCAAGCAGATTCCTATGATACATGATGTGTATTTTGACGTTTCTTTTTTTTCGACACTGGTACATCACTATTTCTTCAGTTGATGCACATCATAAGATATATATTTCATCCACAATTTTCACAAATTTCCAGGCATTTGGTTCACTTTCAATCACTTCCTGCTTCAGAACACATGTACTCCTGTATATTTCTGGACTGGTCTTTTCATGAGACTTCTTTCCAAACACATTATTTTTGATTTCCATAATCACTTTTCAAGCAAATCTCACACAGCCTTCATGGTAAACCATAACCCTAATATAATCATTAGATATATAACTGGTTGGAATGAATGATTGTGTATCAATATTAGATTTCCTATATATTTTCAGGTATCAGTTCAATCCATTATGTAAATCGGAACCAGTTCTATTATTTATTCACAGTATGGTCTATTCATGCATTATCTCTATATTCATAGACACAGGGTACACCTATTGGTGCCCCCAAATACTAATCAATACGTCTTCAAGATATTGCTCCCAGAAATGGTGGAAGAAATACTCATGTCACCTTATCTACATATACATTTTATCACAGTGATATTCTGGACACATAATGCAAAGTTCACACTTATGATTGTACCAAAGTCTAAATGGAAAGTGAGCATGTATTACTAAAAACATCCTTGTCCAGATGCCTGATGCTCTCAAATGTCAATCCTATCAGTGACTACACAGTTGCTTCGTCCTAAGATTACATATTCAAACTCAACCCTGTTGAAAATATCTAATCCTATCACTCACTTTATACTTTGACTGATTTCCCAATGTCTCTATTGATATCTGCTTTCCTACATAATTTCCCATATTCATTATTGTGACTGACTCTTCACATGTGCTGACATTTACATCTACTCTCTAACTGACACCCTACTGCTAAAGAACTTTTGGTCCAAATGTTATACTCACTCTTCTTCCTAAACCTACTGACTCTCTTCCTAATCCTACCTACTATCCCTTTTTGACTGGATGTTCTCTTCCACATTCAATCATCCAAGGTACAAGGTCTTATGCCATTGTATATCAATTTATCTGAGACAGCTGTGCAGAATGTAATTCCAAGCTAAGTATCCCAGTCAAGGGCCCAATGCCCTTCTGGGCTTCAAAGCTTACTTAGATTTCTGTTTTCATACATATACTTCACCTATATATTATTATAAATATCGCAGGTTCCCAATACCATTCTTCATCCAGTAGAATGATTCCTAACCCAAATCCAACATGTTCTTACCCCTAACCATACACTGTTCCCTCAATCCAACTTTACAGAAGAGCAGGGACAGAGTTGGTCTTACAATAGAGGAATGTAGGGGATCTTCCACGTGCTGAGAACTCAAAGGTCCATGCAGAAATGATGCCTGGAGAAGATGTAGGCAGCTCTGAAGGACATGAGAGAGCAAAAGTCATCTTCCATGGCAAACAACCTGGTCAGGATGAAGGGTTGTGTCTGAATGAGCCGCACTCTTCTTAATGTAGACAAGATGGACCAAACCAGGCCTGTGTGGAAAGCTGTTCCTGGGTGCCTATGGAGGATATACCATTCTAACTTGTGAAAGTGTCACAGGAAGCAGGGGCAGCCTCCATCTCATAGGACCCTTGGAAGCAACTGTTAGGACAACTTGGTTGCTAAGGCAGTGACCTCATTCAGTTCCTGAAGGAAGTGACCTCACCTCACTTCTTTTGTGATGGAACTCTCTGAACTTGGCAACAAGGAAGCCAGGCACCCAGAGCCAGTTTCAGTCCCAGTCCCAGTGGGCTCACTTGTTTGCATTTACCAAGGACAGAGTCAGTCTTTCTTGGTACCTACTGATGTGAGGATGACCAAATGCCAGGAAAACTCTGAAGAGGGCACTTTTCCGAGAAAGCAGGTAGTGAGTGGCTCACGGGTGGCTCCTGACAACTTCATTGAGTAGGCCAAGGAGGCCAGATCTGAGAGAGGACGGGCCATTTAGGGGAACATTGTATGGCCCACCAGTCAGAAGACACTCCGGATAGTCACAGACCTACTTGGGGGAAGGAGGTGCCTTAGTGGGTGTGGGTGTGAGTTTATGGTTTTGTCTCATGTTCTGAGAATAGGTAGGAAAGGCAGTTTGTTTGGTTTGGAGTGGACTGTTTCTAGTAAGTCGTTGGACAAGGCGAGTGTTTCTATGTCTGTGTATCCCACGGTATCCCTGGTTGTAGACATTGGAAAAGAGAATGAATCAATGGATGCATCCTGTCTAGTAGAAAACTTTCCAGCATTCATCCTTTCCAATTTATGAATGGACTGGGGCTTGCCTTATCTATGGGCAACACCTACTATCTTGCTAAGTTCCTGTTTTCTTCCTGAATTCTGGCCACTCTCCAGAATAGGCTCATGGTTTTGTGTCCAAGATATGTACCACCTCCCAGCTCTATGACATGGCCATGCACTGGATAACTGAAGGGAATGGCAAGCATCTCAGAAAACTCAGATATCAGTGTGACCAGTAAAGTGTCAGTGGAGAAACCCTGCTTTGGGCCTTTTGCTTACCTATTGTTCTGTTGCCCTGAGTGTCAGGAAGGTCTTTGCCTCAGGCCACCCCTTTGTGAAGCCTGAAGTAAACAGTTTTCAAATGGAAATGAAGGGGCATCACCTGTGGCTTTTGGCTTAATTCCTGTGCAAAGGGATGTGTGTGAATCAGCCTCTTGGCCCTGTGTGAGGCTGTGGCTTAGAGTCTCAGCACCTGATGGATTAAAGAAAGATCCCATGTGTGCATCCAAAGCCAAAATGGCAAAAAGAGCAGTCATTGTGGATGAAGTCTCTCGCTTTCCTCTGGAAAGTTCCTGACCTCCATCAAGTGAGAATAGGGATCCTTTGGGTCAAATGAGTTCTTCAAAGCCCTGCAGAGGCTAGCCCATAGGTTCTTGGGTTTTCTCATGTCTCCAATTCACACAAAGAATCTATACCCGAAAGTCAGTAGGCCTCAAATTGGAGAAGCAGAGCAGTATTAATGGCAGGCCTATTTGATCAATCCTGGGTCACAGGAAGAGTGTCCAGGCCACCCAGACATTAGGCAAATGAGGGGCAAGGGAGCTTATTCTAGACGCTGTCTTGGGCTGCCCCCTCATGGAAACCTCCAGCAAGAGGTTATGATGAGTGCCTATATGGAAGAAGATGAGGGCCATGTGGCAGTGTTTTGGTTTGAATTGTGGTCATTTCTGTGGCGGTTGGCAGGGATGACTTGGTCCACCTGGTCTTGAACTCTGGCGTGATTCCCCTCAGAGACTGAGTTCTGGAACTGAACTCAGAGAAGAATTGCCATGAATTGTGTTGGGATTTTAGGAGGCCACGCATGAGAGTTGCCCTTGGAAACTGAGATCTAGGCCCAGGGTGGCTTTCCACAGAGCACTGGGAATCTCAGCCAGGATATCACATGATTTTATTCTTAAAGACCTGGCAGCCATAATTGAGAGTCAAAACACACATGGACCTCACATTGTAGACCTCAATGGGCCTGGCTTGATGTGACCTTTTGGCCACTCTTGGGAAGCCTTGCCTCTGAGTGTTTCTCCAGAGCTTTCATTGAAATGAGATTCCTCACCATTTAGTGGTTCCTGAATGAATAGAAACCCACAGTGCCTCCAAGTTCATCCTTGAAAAATGGCTTGATAAATACCATGAAATTTTTGAAATTCCCATGACCAGGTGTGGCACTGGAGAACCTTTGGATGTCCTGTTGCTGATCATGAGTGTACCAGACAGTGCCTTGATTGACTGGGTTTCATGAAAATGGTGTAGAACAGAGATGCCAGTAAGTTGGAGCCTGCGGATTAGTGGGCCTAGAGCAGTGGTGTGCAGGTGTGTGATAAAACATCTGTGGTGGGGCCATGTGGATCTGCCATTGGCTTCCACATGGCTTGTGACTGACACGGTGAAGCCAGCAGACCCTTATATGTAAAGGCATCTTGTTATATGGAGAGGTTTCCGGGCAATGTTCAGAAACAGGTTGCTATGGTCAAGGGGGCAAGCTCTGTGGGATAGAAGCCTGGTTGGTGCATTGTCCTCGGACCCTGAGTCAGCACACGTGACAGTACTCCCTCCAGAACTGTGTCCCAGTTGAACTCCTTGTATTTCATGAAGCAAATAGGAAACTCCCAGTGAAGCAGCAAGAAACACCAGGAAAAGTGGAGGATGACCAAATGGCCTCACAGTCCACACGGGGAAACACTTAGACCCCAGTGGCCACAGTTGACCTACAAAGAGAGAATTCAGCACTGCTGCCTCATGTTCACTGGAAAATCAGAAACCATGTCCTCCAGGCTACATAGATGCAGACCAAGCTTTGATGGTCTCACTACAAAGGAAGATAAAGCTCCTGACAACAACATATATTTCAAGGGTCCAACCTCAGAGGCAGTTTCCCAAGAAGTCTTTAGGCCAGCAGAGCTCCATGTTTGTGGAGTGTTTACCCTGTCCCTTACTTATGGAAACTCCTCTACCACCTCCAAGGTTGTGAACTCCTGAGCATTTTCCATTGTATATATGTATTCACAGATTTTCTAACTCTTTTCTTCAAATTGTGTCTTACTCGGGGCAAAGGTAATGTCAAGGCATTGTTCTTGATGAGAGTGGGAAGATTTTTGGGTAGCACAGAATTGCATACACATCGGATTCATTTTCCTATTTTCCATTCAAAATACTGAATCCCTGACACTAACCCATACCCTCCTGGACTCTGATTACCAATCCTGATATGATGGAGGAAAATAACCCAAACAGAATAGCAATACATGCAGTTCAGAGGAGGCATGGTGTCTAATTGGACTTTCCTTTGGCATTATAAAGGCTAGGTGTTATAAATCTAGTCCAATTTAAGAGAAGTAGTTCTCCATTTGTTTGTAAAGTTAACCAATATGTGAATTCCTGTCTCCCTTTCTCTGTAGACTGTTCAGCACACGTATATTTACGTGCACATATAGAATCCTACCTGGTATCCCATGTACATTCTTGTGAGGTGGCTGACATGGCAGATACAAATTGTGAGAAGAGATCACTCCTCCTAAATGCTGTTGGAACTGAAAATTCAACCTATGGGTGAGCTTTCTACTTGAACAACATGATACATAAATCCATGTTCAGTAAATTAAATATTTTTGGATCTGTGGATGATGTATATTTCATGATGAATTTTGATTGGCATATATATTTCTACTTTTTAAAGTCTCTGTGTGTTTGTATGTTTGAATGTATATATATATATATATATATATATATATATATATATATATATATATATATATATACATATACACACACACACACACACACACACACACACACACTCTCTCCAGATTTTTCAAAGTATGAAATATATGTGTCTTATTATACACTCCCTAAATTCATTCATGTTCATGTAGGTGGATTTATAATCATCTTTTCAAAAGATTATTCTCAGAAATATTCATCCACCTGAAATACACATTTGTTTCCTAGTGAATGGTGCTTAGAAATCCTAATATTTCTACTGTAACTGACCGAGTTTCGCATCAATGCAAGCAGATTCCTATGATACATGATGTGTATTTTGACGTTTCTTTTTTTTCGACACTGGTACATCACTATTTCTTCAGTTGATGCACATCATAAGATATATATTTCATCCACAATTTTCACAAATTTCCAGGCATTTGGTTCACTTTCAATCACTTCCTGCTTCAGAACACATGTACTCCTGTATATTTCTGGACTGGTCTTTTCATGAGACTTCTTTCCAAACACATTATTTTTGATTTCCATAATCACTTTTCAAGCAAATCTCACACAGCCTTCATGGTAAACCATAACCCTAATATAATCATTAGATATATAACTGGTTGGAATGAATGATTGTGTATCAATATTAGATTTCCTATATATTTTCAGGTATCAGTTCAATCCATTATGTAAATCGGAACCAGTTCTATTATTTATTCACAGTATGGTCTATTCATGCATTATCTCTATATTCATAGACACAGGGTACACCTATTGGTGCCCCCAAATACTAATCAATACGTCTTCAAGATATTGCTCCCAGAAACGGTGGAAGAAATACTCATGTCACCTGATCTACATATACATTTTATCACAGTGATATTCTGGACACATAATGCAAAGTTCACACTTATGATTGTACCAAAGTCTAAATGGAAAGTGAGCATGTATTACTAAAAACATCCTTGTCCAGATGCCTGATGCTCTCAAATGTCAATCCTATCGGTGACTACACAGTTGCTTCGTCCTAAGATTACATATTCAAACTCAACCCTGTTGAAAATATCTAATCCTATCACTCACTTTATACTTTGACTGATTTCCCAATGTCTCTATTGATATCTGCTTTCCTACATAATTTCCCATATTCATTATTGTGACTGACTCTTCACATGTGCTGACATTTACATCTACTCTCTAACTGACACCCTACTGCTAAAGAACTTTTGGTCCAAATGTTATACTCACTCTTCTTCCTAAACCTACTGACTCTCTTCCTAATCCTACCTACTATCCCTTTTTGACTGGATGTTCTCTTCCACATTCAATCATCCAAGGTACAAGGTCTTATGCCATTGTATATCAATTTATCTGAGACAGCTGTGCAGAATGTAATTCCAAGCTAAGTATCCCAGTCAAGGGCCCAATGCCCTTCTGGGCTTCAAAGCTTACTTAGATTTCTGTTTTCATACATATACTTCACCTATATATTATTATAAATATCGCAGGTTCCCAATACCATTCTTCATCCAGTAGAATGATTCCTAACCCAAATCCAACATGTTCTTACCCCTAACCATACACTGTTCCCTCAATCCAACTTTACAGAAGAGCAGGGACAGAGTTGGTCTTACAATAGAGGAATGTAGGGGATCTTCCACGTGCTGAGAACTCAAAGGTCCATGCAGAAATGATGCCTGGAGAAGATGTAGGCAGCTCTGAAGGACATGAGAGAGCAAAAGTCATCTTCCATGGCAAACAACCTGGTCAGGATGAAGGGTTGTGTCTGAATGAGCCGCACTCTTCTTAATGTAGACAAGATGGACCAAACCAGGCCTGTGTGGAAAGCTGTTCCTGGGTGCCTATGGAGGATATACCATTCTAACTTGTGAAAGTGTCACAGGAAGCAGGGGCAGCCTCCATCTCATAGGACCCTTGGAAGCAACTGTTAGGACAACTTGGTTGCTAAGGCAGTGACCTCATTCAGTTCCTGAAGGAAGTGACCTCACCTCACTTCTTTTGTGATGGAACTCTCTGAACTTGGCAACAAGGAAGCCAGGCACCCAGAGCCAGTTTCAGTCCCAGTCCCAGTGGGCTCACTTGTTTGCATTTACCAAGGACAGAGTCAGTCTTTCTTGGTACCTACTGATGTGAGGATGACCAAATGCCAGGAAAACTCTGAAGAGGGCACTTTTCCGAGAAAGCAGGTAGTGAGTGGCTCACGGGTGGCTCCTGACAACTTCATTGAGTAGGCCAAGGAGGCCAGATCTGAGAGAGGACGGGCCATTTAGGGGAACATTGTATGGCCCACCAGTCAGAAGACACTCCGGATAGTCACAGACCTACTTGGGGGAAGGAGGTGCCTTAGTGGGTGTGGGTGTGAGTTTATGGTTTTGTCTCATGTTCTGAGAATAGGTAGGAAAGGCAGTTTGTTTGGTTTGGAGTGGACTGTTTCTAGTAAGTCGTTGGACAAGGCGAGTGTTTCTATGTCTGTGTATCCCACGGTATCCCTGGTTGTAGACATTGGAAAAGAGAATGAATCAATGGATGCATCCTGTCTAGTAGAAAACTTTCCAGCATTCATCCTTTCCAATTTATGAATGGACTGGGGCTTGCCTTATCTATGGGCAACACCTACTATCTTGCTAAGTTCCTGTTTTCTTCCTGAATTCTGGCCACTCTCCAGAATAGGCTCATGGTTTTGTGTCCAAGATATGTACCACCTCCCAGCTCTATGACATGGCCATGCACTGGATAACTGAAGGGAATGGCAAGCATCTCAGAAAACTCAGATATCAGTGTGACCAGTAAAGTGTCAGTGGAGAAACCCTGCTTTGGGCCTTTTGCTTACCTATTGTTCTGTTGCCCTGAGTGTCAGGAAGGTCTTTGCCTCAGGCCACCCCTTTGTGAAGCCTGAAGTAAACAGTTTTCAAATGGAAATGAAGGGGCATCACCTGTGGCTTTTGGCTTAATTCCTGTGCAAAGGGATGTGTGTGAATCAGCCTCTTGGCCCTGTGTGAGGCTGTGGCTTAGAGTCTCAGCACCTGATGGATTAAAGAAAGATCCCATGTGTGCATCCAAAGCCAAAATGGCAAAAAGAGCAGTCATTGTGGATGAAGTCTCTCGCTTTCCTCTGGAAAGTTCCTGACCTCCATCAAGTGAGAATAGGGATCCTTTGGGTCAAATGAGTTCTTCAAAGCCCTGCAGAGGCTAGCCCATAGGTTCTTGGGTTTTCTCATGTCTCCAATTCACACAAAGAATCTATACCCGAAAGTCAGTAGGCCTCAAATTGGAGAAGCAGAGCAGTATTAATGGCAGGCCTATTTGATCAATCCTGGGTCACAGGAAGAGTGTCCAGGCCACCCAGACATTAGGCAAATGAGGGGCAAGGGAGCTTATTCTAGACGCTGTCTTGGGCTGCCCCCTCATGGAAACCTCCAGCAAGAGGTTATGATGAGTGCCTATATGGAAGAAGATGAGGGCCATGTGGCAGTGTTTTGGTTTGAATTGTGGTCATTTCTGTGGCGGTTGGCAGGGATGACTTGGTCCACCTGGTCTTGAACTCTGGCGTGATTCCCCTCAGAGACTGAGTTCTGGAACTGAACTCAGAGAAGAATTGCCATGAATTGTGTTGGGATTTTAGGAGGCCACGCATGAGAGTTGCCCTTGGAAACTGAGATCTAGGCCCAGGGTGGCTTTCCACAGAGCACTGGGAATCTCAGCCAGGATATCACATGATTTTATTCTTAAAGACCTGGCAGCCATAATTGAGAGTCAAAACACACATGGACCTCACATTGTAGACCTCAATGGGCCTGGCTTGATGTGACCTTTTGGCCACTCTTGGGAAGCCTTGCCTCTGAGTGTTTCTCCAGAGCTTTCATTGAAATGAGATTCCTCACCATTTAGTGGTTCCTGAATGAATAGAAACCCACAGTGCCTCCAAGTTCATCCTTGAAAAATGGCTTGATAAATACCATGAAATTTTTGAAATTCCCATGACCAGGTGTGGCACTGGAGAACCTTTGGATGTCCTGTTGCTGATCATGAGTGTACCAGACAGTGCCTTGATTGACTGGGTTTCATGAAAATGGTGTAGAACAGAGATGCCAGTAAGTTGGAGCCTGCGGATTAGTGGGCCTAGAGCAGTGGTGTGCAGGTGTGTGATAAAACATCTGTGGTGGGGCCATGTGGATCTGCCATTGGCTTCCACATGGCTTGTGACTGACACGGTGAAGCCAGCAGACCCTTATATGTAAAGGCATCTTGTTATATGGAGAGGTTTCCGGGCAATGTTCAGAAACAGGTTGCTATGGTCAAGGGGGCAAGCTCTGTGGGATAGAAGCCTGGTTGGTGCATTGTCCTCGGACCCTGAGTCAGCACACGTGACAGTACTCCCTCCAGAACTGTGTCCCAGTTGAACTCCTTGTATTTCATGAAGCAAATAGGAAACTCCCAGTGAAGCAGCAAGAAACACCAGGAAAAGTGGAGGATGACCAAATGGCCTCACAGTCCACACGGGGAAACACTTAGACCCCAGTGGCCACAGTTGACCTACAAAGAGAGAATTCAGCACTGCTGCCTCATGTTCACTGGAAAATCAGAAACCATGTCCTCCAGGCTACATAGATGCAGACCAAGCTTTGATGGTCTCACTACAAAGGAAGATAAAGCTCCTGACAACAACATATATTTCAAGGGTCCAACCTCAGAGGCAGTTTCCCAAGAAGTCTTTAGGCCAGCAGAGCTCCATGTTTGTGGAGTGTTTACCCTGTCCCTCACTTATGGAAACTCCTCTACCACCTCCAAGGTTGTGAACTCCTGAGCATTTTCCATTGTATATATGTATTCACAGATTTTCTAACTCTTTTCTTCAAATTGTGTCTTACTCGGGGCAAAGGTAATGTCAAGGCCTTGTTCTTGATGAGAGTGGGAAGATTTTTGGGTAGCACAGAATTGCATACACATCGGATTCATTTTCCTATTTTCCATTCAAAATACTGAATCCCTGACACTAACCCATACCCTCCTAGACTCTGATTACCAATCCTGATATGATGGAGGAAAATAACCCAAACAGAATAGCAATACATGCAGTTCAGAGGAGGCATGGTGTCTAATTGGACTTTCCTTTGGCATTATAAAGGCTAGGTGTTATAAATCTAGTCCAATTTAAGAGAAGTAGTTCTCCATTTGTTTGTAAAGTTAACCAATATGTGAATTCCTGTCTCCCTTTCTCTGTAGACTGTTCAGCACACGTATATTTACGTGCACATATAGAATCCTACCTGGTATCCCATGTACATTCTTGTGAGGTGGCTGACATGGCAGATACAAATTGTGAGAAGAGATCACTCCTCCTAAATGCTGTTGGAACTGAAAATTCAACCTATGGGTGAGCTTTCTACTTGAACAACATGATACATAAATCCATGTTCAGTAAATTAAATATTTTTGGATCTGTGGATGATGTATATTTCATGATGAATTTTGATTGGCATATATATTTCTACTTTTTAAAGTCTCTGTGTGTTTGTATGTTTGAATGTATATATATATATATATATATATATATATATATATATATATATATACATATACACACACACACACACACACACACACACACACTCTCTCCAGATTTTTCAAAGTATGAAATATATGTGTCTTATTATACACTCCCTAAATTCATTCATGTTCATGTAGGTGGATTTATAATCATCTTTTCAAAAGATTATTCTCAGAAATATTCATCCACCTGAAATACACATTTGTTTCCTAGTGAATGGTGCTTAGAAATCCTAATATTTCTACTGTAACTGACCGAGTTTCGCATCAATGCAAGCAGATTCCTATGATACATGATGTGTATTTTGACGTTTCTTTTTTTTCGACACTGGTACATCACTATTTCTTCAGTTGATGCACATCATAAGATATATATTTCATCCACAATTTTCACAAATTTCCAGGCATTTGGTTCACTTTCAATCACTTCCTGCTTCAGAACACATGTACTCCTGTATATTTCTGGACTGGTCTTTTCATGAGACTTCTTTCCAAACACATTATTTTTGATTTCCATAATCACTTTTCAAGCAAATCTCACACAGCCTTCATGGTAAACCATAACCCTAATATAATCATTAGATATATAACTGGTTGGAATGAATGATTGTGTATCAATATTAGATTTCCTATATATTTTCAGGTATCAGTTCAATCCATTATGTAAATCGGAACCAGTTCTATTATTTATTCACAGTATGGTCTATTCATGCATTATCTCTATATTCATAGACACAGGGTACACCTATTGGTGCCCCCAAATACTAATCAATACGTCTTCAAGATATTGCTCCCAGAAATGGTGGAAGAAATACTCATGTCACCTGATCTACATATACATTTTATCACAGTGATATTCTGGACACATAATGCAAAGTTCACACTTATGATTGTACCAAAGTCTAAATGGAAAGTGAGCATGTATTACTAAAAACATCCTTGTCCAGATGCCTGATGCTCTCAAATGTCAATCCTATCGGTGACTACACAGTTGCTTCGTCCTAAGATTACATATTCAAACTCAACCCTGTTGAAAATATCTAATCCTATCACTCACTTTATACTTTGACTGATTTCCCAATGTCTCTATTGATATCTGCTTTCCTACATAATTTCCCATATTCATTATTGTGACTGACTCTTCACATGTGCTGACATTTACATCTACTCTCTAACTGACACCCTACTGCTAAAGAACTTTTGGTCCAAATGTTATACTCACTCTTCTTCCTAAACCTACTGACTCTCTTCCTAATCCTACCTACTATCCCTTTTTGACTGGATGTTCTCTTCCACATTCAATCATCCAAGGTACAAGGTCTTATGCCATTGTATATCAATTTATCTGAGACAGCTGTGCAGAATGTAATTCCAAGCTAAGTATCCCAGTCAAGGGCCCAATGCCCTTCTGGGCTTCAAAGCTTACTTAGATTTCTGTTTTCATACATATACTTCACCTATATATTATTATAAATATCGCAGGTTCCCAATACCATTCTTCATCCAGTAGAATGATTCCTAACCCAAATCCAACATGTTCTTACCCCTAACCATACACTGTTCCCTCAATCCAACTTTACAGAAGAGCAGGGACAGAGTTGGTCTTACAATAGAGGAATGTAGGGGATCTTCCACGTGCTGAGAACTCAAAGGTCCATGCAGAAATGATGCCTGGAGAAGATGTAGGCAGCTCTGAAGGACATGAGAGAGCAAAAGTCATCTTCCATGGCAAACAACCTGGTCAGGATGAAGGGTTGTGTCTGAATGAGCCGCACTCTTCTTAATGTAGACAAGATGGACCAAACCAGGCCTGTGTGGAAAGCTGTTCCTGGGTGCCTATGGAGGATATACCATTCTAACTTGTGAAAGTGTCACAGGAAGCAGGGGCAGCCTCCATCTCATAGGACCCTTGGAAGCAACTGTTAGGACAACTTGGTTGCTAAGGCAGTGACCTCATTCAGTTCCTGAAGGAAGTGACCTCACCTCACTTCTTTTGTGATGGAACTCTCTGAACTTGGCAACAAGGAAGCCAGGCACCCAGAGCCAGTTTCAGTCCCAGTCCCAGTGGGCTCACTTGTTTGCATTTACCAAGGACAGAGTCAGTCTTTCTTGGTACCTACTGATGTGAGGATGACCAAATGCCAGGAAAACTCTGAAGAGGGCACTTTTCCGAGAAAGCAGGTAGTGAGTGGCTCACGGGTGGCTCCTGACAACTTCATTGAGTAGGCCAAGGAGGCCAGATCTGAGAGAGGACGGGCCATTTAGGGGAACATTGTATGGCCCACCAGTCAGAAGACACTCCGGATAGTCACAGACCTACTTGGGGGAAGGAGGTGCCTTAGTGGGTGTGGGTGTGAGTTTATGGTTTTGTCTCATGTTCTGAGAATAGGTAGGAAAGGCAGTTTGTTTGGTTTGGAGTGGACTGTTTCTAGTAAGTCGTTGGACAAGGCGAGTGTTTCTATGTCTGTGTATCCCACGGTATCCCTGGTTGTAGACATTGGAAAAGAGAATGAATCAATGGATGCATCCTGTCTAGTAGAAAACTTTCCAGCATTCATCCTTTCCAATTTATGAATGGACTGGGGCTTGCCTTATCTATGGGCAACACCTACTATCTTGCTAAGTTCCTGTTTTCTTCCTGAATTCTGGCCACTCTCCAGAATAGGCTCATGGTTTTGTGTCCAAGATATGTACCACCTCCCAGCTCTATGACATGGCCATGCACTGGATAACTGAAGGGAATGGCAAGCATCTCAGAAAACTCAGATATCAGTGTGACCAGTAAAGTGTCAGTGGAGAAACCCTGCTTTGGGCCTTTTGCTTACCTATTGTTCTGTTGCCCTGAGTGTCAGGAAGGTCTTTGCCTCAGGCCACCCCTTTGTGAAGCCTGAAGTAAACAGTTTTCAAATGGAAATGAAGGGGCATCACCTGTGGCTTTTGGCTTAATTCCTGTGCAAAGGGATGTGTGTGAATCAGCCTCTTGGCCCTGTGTGAGGCTGTGGCTTAGAGTCTCAGCACCTGATGGATTAAAGAAAGATCCCATGTGTGCATCCAAAGCCAAAATGGCAAAAAGAGCAGTCATTGTGGATGAAGTCTCTCGCTTTCCTCTGGAAAGTTCCTGACCTCCATCAAGTGAGAATAGGGATCCTTTGGGTCAAATGAGTTCTTCAAAGCCCTGCAGAGGCTAGCCCATAGGTTCTTGGGTTTTCTCATGTCTCCAATTCACACAAAGAATCTATACCCGAAAGTCAGTAGGCCTCAAATTGGAGAAGCAGAGCAGTATTAATGGCAGGCCTATTTGATCAATCCTGGGTCACAGGAAGAGTGTCCAGGCCACCCAGACATTAGGCAAATGAGGGGCAAGGGAGCTTATTCTAGACGCTGTCTTGGGCTGCCCCCTCATGGAAACCTCCAGCAAGAGGTTATGATGAGTGCCTATATGGAAGAAGATGAGGGCCATGTGGCAGTGTTTTGGTTTGAATTGTGGTCATTTCTGTGGCGGTTGGCAGGGATGACTTGGTCCACCTGGTCTTGAACTCTGGCGTGATTCCCCTCAGAGACTGAGTTCTGGAACTGAACTCAGAGAAGAATTGCCATGAATTGTGTTGGGATTTTAGGAGGCCACGCATGAGAGTTGCCCTTGGAAACTGAGATCTAGGCCCAGGGTGGCTTTCCACAGAGCACTGGGAATCTCAGCCAGGATATCACATGATTTTATTCTTAAAGACCTGGCAGCCATAATTGAGAGTCAAAACACACATGGACCTCACATTGTAGACCTCAATGGGCCTGGCTTGATGTGACCTTTTGGCCACTCTTGGGAAGCCTTGCCTCTGAGTGTTTCTCCAGAGCTTTCATTGAAATGAGATTCCTCACCATTTAGTGGTTCCTGAATGAATAGAAACCCACAGTGCCTCCAAGTTCATCCTTGAAAAATGGCTTGATAAATACCATGAAATTTTGAAATTCCCATGACCAGGTGTGGCACTGGAGAACCTTTGGATGTCCTGTTGCTGATCATGAGTGTACCAGACAGTGCCTTGATTGACTGGGTTTCATGAAAATGGTGTAGAACAGAGATGCCAGTAAGTTGGAGCCTGCGGATTAGTGGGCCTAGAGCAGTGGTGTGCAGGTGTGTGATAAAACATCTGTGGTGGGGCCATGTGGATCTGCCATTGGCTTCCACATGGCTTGTGACTGACACGGTGAAGCCAGCAGACCCTTATATGTAAAGGCATCTTGTTATATGGAGAGGTTTCCGGGCAATGTTCAGAAACAGGTTGCTATGGTCAAGGGGGCAAGCTCTGTGGGATAGAAGCCTGGTTGGTGCATTGTCCTCGGACCCTGAGTCAGCACACGTGACAGTACTCCCTCCAGAACTGTGTCCCAGTTGAACTCCTTGTATTTCATGAAGCAAATAGGAAACTCCCAGTGAAGCAGCAAGAAACACCAGGAAAAGTGGAGGATGACCAAATGGCCTCACAGTCCACACGGGGAAACACTTAGACCCCAGTGGCCACAGTTGACCTACAAAGAGAGAATTCAGCACTGCTGCCTCATGTTCACTGGAAAATCAGAAACCATGTCCTCCAGGCTACATAGATGCAGACCAAGCTTTGATGGTCTCACTACAAAGGAAGATAAAGCTCCTGACAACAACATATATTTCAAGGGTCCAACCTCAGAGGCAGTTTCCCAAGAAGTCTTTAGGCCAGCAGAGCTCCATGTTTGTGGAGTGTTTACCCTGTCCCTTACTTATGGAAACTCCTCTACCACCTCCAAGGTTGTGAACTCCTGAGCATTTTCCATTGTATATATGTATTCACAGATTTTCTAACTCTTTTCTTCAAATTGTGTCTTACTCGGGGCAAAGGTAATGTCAAGGCATTGTTCTTGATGAGAGTGGGAAGATTTTTGGGTAGCACAGAATTGCATACACATCGGATTCATTTTCCTATTTTCCATTCAAAATACTGAATCCCTGACACTAACCCATACCCTCCTGGACTCTGATTACCAATCCTGATATGATGGAGGAAAATAACCCAAACAGAATAGCAATACATGCAGTTCAGAGGAGGCATGGTGTCTAATTGGACTTTCCTTTGGCATTATAAAGGCTAGGTGTTATAAATCTAGTCCAATTTAAGAGAAGTAGTTCTCCATTTGTTTGTAAAGTTAACCAATATGTGAATTCCTGTCTCCCTTTCTCTGTAGACTGTTCAGCACACGTATATTTACGTGCACATATAGAATCCTACCTGGTATCCCATGTACATTCTTGTGAGGTGGCTGACATGGCAGATACAAATTGTGAGAAGAGATCACTCCTCCTAAATGCTGTTGGAACTGAAAATTCAACCTATGGGTGAGCTTTCTACTTGAACAACATGATACATAAATCCATGTTCAGTAAATTAAATATTTTTGGATCTGTGGATGATGTATATTTCATGATGAATTTTGATTGGCATATATATTTCTACTTTTTAAAGTCTCTGTGTGTTTGTATGTTTGAATGTATATATATATATATATATATATATATATATATATATATATATATATATATATACATATACACACACACACACACACACACACACACACTCTCTCCAGATTTTTCAAAGTATGAAATATATGTGTCTTATTATACACTCCCTAAATTCATTCATGTTCATGTAGGTGGATTTATAATCATCTTTTCAAAAGATTATTCTCAGAAATATTCATCCACCTGAAATACACATTTGTTTCCTAGTGAATGGTGCTTAGAAATCCTAATATTTCTACTGTAACTGACCGAGTTTCGCATCAATGCAAGCAGATTCCTATGATACATGATGTGTATTTTGACGTTTCTTTTTTTTCGACACTGGTACATCACTATTTCTTCAGTTGATGCACATCATAAGATATATATTTCATCCACAATTTTCACAAATTTCCAGGCATTTGGTTCACTTTCAATCACTTCCTGCTTCAGAACACATGTACTCCTGTATATTTCTGGACTGGTCTTTTCATGAGACTTCTTTCCAAACACATTATTTTTGATTTCCATAATCACTTTTCAAGCAAATCTCACACAGCCTTCATGGTAAACCATAACCCTAATATAATCATTAGATATATAACTGGTTGGAATGAATGATTGTGTATCAATATTAGATTTCCTATATATTTTCAGGTATCAGTTCAATCCATTATGTAAATCGGAACCAGTTCTATTATTTATTCACAGTATGGTCTATTCATGCATTATCTCTATATTCATAGACACAGGGTACACCTATTGGTGCCCCCAAATACTAATCAATACGTCTTCAAGATATTGCTCCCAGAAACGGTGGAAGAAATACTCATGTCACCTGATCTACATATACATTTTATCACAGTGATATTCTGGACACATAATGCAAAGTTCACACTTATGATTGTACCAAAGTCTAAATGGAAAGTGAGCATGTATTACTAAAAACATCCTTGTCCAGATGCCTGATGCTCTCAAATGTCAATCCTATCGGTGACTACACAGTTGCTTCGTCCTAAGATTACATATTCAAACTCAACCCTGTTGAAAATATCTAATCCTATCACTCACTTTATACTTTGACTGATTTCCCAATGTCTCTATTGATATCTGCTTTCCTACATAATTTCCCATATTCATTATTGTGACTGACTCTTCACATGTGCTGACATTTACATCTACTCTCTAACTGACACCCTACTGCTAAAGAACTTTTGGTCCAAATGTTATACTCACTCTTCTTCCTAAACCTACTGACTCTCTTCCTAATCCTACCTACTATCCCTTTTTGACTGGATGTTCTCTTCCACATTCAATCATCCAAGGTACAAGGTCTTATGCCATTGTATATCAATTTATCTGAGACAGCTGTGCAGAATGTAATTCCAAGCTAAGTATCCCAGTCAAGGGCCCAATGCCCTTCTGGGCTTCAAAGCTTACTTAGATTTCTGTTTTCATACATATACTTCACCTATATATTATTATAAATATCGCAGGTTCCCAATACCATTCTTCATCCAGTAGAATGATTCCTAACCCAAATCCAACATGTTCTTACCCCTAACCATACACTGTTCCCTCAATCCAACTTTACAGAAGAGCAGGGACAGAGTTGGTCTTACAATAGAGGAATGTAGGGGATCTTCCACGTGCTGAGAACTCAAAGGTCCATGCAGAAATGATGCCTGGAGAAGATGTAGGCAGCTCTGAAGGACATGAGAGAGCAAAAGTCATCTTCCATGGCAAACAACCTGGTCAGGATGAAGGGTTGTGTCTGAATGAGCCGCACTCTTCTTAATGTAGACAAGATGGACCAAACCAGGCCTGTGTGGAAAGCTGTTCCTGGGTGCCTATGGAGGATATACCATTCTAACTTGTGAAAGTGTCACAGGAAGCAGGGGCAGCCTCCATCTCATAGGACCCTTGGAAGCAACTGTTAGGACAACTTGGTTGCTAAGGCAGTGACCTCATTCAGTTCCTGAAGGAAGTGACCTCACCTCACTTCTTTTGTGATGGAACTCTCTGAACTTGGCAACAAGGAAGCCAGGCACCCAGAGCCAGTTTCAGTCCCAGTCCCAGTGGGCTCACTTGTTTGCATTTACCAAGGACAGAGTCAGTCTTTCTTGGTACCTACTGATGTGAGGATGACCAAATGCCAGGAAAACTCTGAAGAGGGCACTTTTCCGAGAAAGCAGGTAGTGAGTGGCTCACGGGTGGCTCCTGACAACTTCATTGAGTAGGCCAAGGAGGCCAGATCTGAGAGAGGACGGGCCATTTAGGGGAACATTGTATGGCCCACCAGTCAGAAGACACTCCGGATAGTCACAGACCTACTTGGGGGAAGGAGGTGCCTTAGTGGGTGTGGGTGTGAGTTTATGGTTTTGTCTCATGTTCTGAGAATAGGTAGGAAAGGCAGTTTGTTTGGTTTGGAGTGGACTGTTTCTAGTAAGTCGTTGGACAAGGCGAGTGTTTCTATGTCTGTGTATCCCACGGTATCCCTGGTTGTAGACATTGGAAAAGAGAATGAATCAATGGATGCATCCTGTCTAGTAGAAAACTTTCCAGCATTCATCCTTTCCAATTTATGAATGGACTGGGGCTTGCCTTATCTATGGGCAACACCTACTATCTTGCTAAGTTCCTGTTTTCTTCCTGAATTCTGGCCACTCTCCAGAATAGGCTCATGGTTTTGTGTCCAAGATATGTACCACCTCCCAGCTCTATGACATGGCCATGCACTGGATAACTGAAGGGAATGGCAAGCATCTCAGAAAACTCAGATATCAGTGTGACCAGTAAAGTGTCAGTGGAGAAACCCTGCTTTGGGCCTTTTGCTTACCTATTGTTCTGTTGCCCTGAGTGTCAGGAAGGTCTTTGCCTCAGGCCACCCCTTTGTGAAGCCTGAAGTAAACAGTTTTCAAATGGAAATGAAGGGGCATCACCTGTGGCTTTTGGCTTAATTCCTGTGCAAAGGGATGTGTGTGAATCAGCCTCTTGGCCCTGTGTGAGGCTGTGGCTTAGAGTCTCAGCACCTGATGGATTAAAGAAAGATCCCATGTGTGCATCCAAAGCCAAAATGGCAAAAAGAGCAGTCATTGTGGATGAAGTCTCTCGCTTTCCTCTGGAAAGTTCCTGACCTCCATCAAGTGAGAATAGGGATCCTTTGGGTCAAATGAGTTCTTCAAAGCCCTGCAGAGGCTAGCCCATAGGTTCTTGGGTTTTCTCATGTCTCCAATTCACACAAAGAATCTATACCCGAAAGTCAGTAGGCCTCAAATTGGAGAAGCAGAGCAGTATTAATGGCAGGCCTATTTGATCAATCCTGGGTCACAGGAAGAGTGTCCAGGCCACCCAGACATTAGGCAAATGAGGGGCAAGGGAGCTTATTCTAGACGCTGTCTTGGGCTGCCCCCTCATGGAAACCTCCAGCAAGAGGTTATGATGAGTGCCTATATGGAAGAAGATGAGGGCCATGTGGCAGTGTTTTGGTTTGAATTGTGGTCATTTCTGTGGCGGTTGGCAGGGATGACTTGGTCCACCTGGTCTTGAACTCTGGCGTGATTCCCCTCAGAGACTGAGTTCTGGAACTGAACTCAGAGAAGAATTGCCATGAATTGTGTTGGGATTTTAGGAGGCCACGCATGAGAGTTGCCCTTGGAAACTGAGATCTAGGCCCAGGGTGGCTTTCCACAGAGCACTGGGAATCTCAGCCAGGATATCACATGATTTTATTCTTAAAGACCTGGCAGCCATAATTGAGAGTCAAAACACACATGGACCTCACATTGTAGACCTCAATGGGCCTGGCTTGATGTGACCTTTTGGCCACTCTTGGGAAGCCTTGCCTCTGAGTGTTTCTCCAGAGCTTTCATTGAAATGAGATTCCTCACCATTTAGTGGTTCCTGAATGAATAGAAACCCACAGTGCCTCCAAGTTCATCCTTGAAAAATGGCTTGATAAATACCATGAAATTTTTGAAATTCCCATGACCAGGTGTGGCACTGGAGAACCTTTGGATGTCCTGTTGCTGATCATGAGTGTACCAGACAGTGCCTTGATTGACTGGGTTTCATGAAAATGGTGTAGAACAGAGATGCCAGTAAGTTGGAGCCTGCGGATTAGTGGGCCTAGAGCAGTGGTGTGCAGGTGTGTGATAAAACATCTGTGGTGGGGCCATGTGGATCTGCCATTGGCTTCCACATGGCTTGTGACTGACACGGTGAAGCCAGCAGACCCTTATATGTAAAGGCATCTTGTTATATGGAGAGGTTTCCGGGCAATGTTCAGAAACAGGTTGCTATGGTCAAGGGGGCAAGCTCTGTGGGATAGAAGCCTGGTTGGTGCATTGTCCTCGGACCCTGAGTCAGCACACGTGACAGTACTCCCTCCAGAACTGTGTCCCAGTTGAACTCCTTGTATTTCATGAAGCAAATAGGAAACTCCCAGTGAAGCAGCAAGAAACACCAGGAAAAGTGGAGGATGACCAAATGGCCTCACAGTCCACACGGGGAAACACTTAGACCCCAGTGGCCACAGTTGACCTACAAAGAGAGAATTCAGCACTGCTGCCTCATGTTCACTGGAAAATCAGAAACCATGTCCTCCAGGCTACATAGATGCAGACCAAGCTTTGATGGTCTCACTACAAAGGAAGATAAAGCTCCTGACAACAACATATATTTCAAGGGTCCAACCTCAGAGGCAGTTTCCCAAGAAGTCTTTAGGCCAGCAGAGCTCCATGTTTGTGGAGTGTTTACCCTGTCCCTTACTTATGGAAACTCCTCTACCACCTCCAAGGTTGTGAACTCCTGAGCATTTTCCATTGTATATATGTATTCACAGATTTTCTAACTCTTTTCTTCAAATTGTGTCTTACTCGGGGCAAAGGTAATGTCAAGGCATTGTTCTTGATGAGAGTGGGAAGATTTTTGGGTAGCACAGAATTGCATACACATTGGATTCATTTTCCTATTTTCCATTCAAAATACTGAATCCCTGACACTAACCCATACCCTCCTGGACTCTGATTACCAATCCTGATATGATGGAGGAAAATAACCCAAACAGAATAGCAATACATGCAGTTCAGAGGAGGCATGGTGTCTAATTGGACTTTCCTTTGGCATTATAAAGGCTAGGTGTTATAAATCTAGTCCAATTTAAGAGAAGTAGTTCTCCATTTGTTTGTAAAGTTAACCAATATGTGAATTCCTGTCTCCCTTTCTCTGTAGACTGTTCAGCACACGTATATTTACGTGCACATATAGAATCCTACCTGGTATCCCATGTACATTCTTGTGAGGTGGCTGACATGGCAGATACAAATTGTGAGAAGAGATCACTCCTCCTAAATGCTGTTGGAACTGAAAATTCAACCTATGGGTGAGCTTTCTACTTGAACAACATGATACATAAATCCATGTTCAGTAAATTAAATATTTTTGGATCTGTGGATGATGTATATTTCATGATGAATTTTGATTGGCATATATATTTCTACTTTTTAAAGTCTCTGTGTGTTTGTATGTTTGAATGTATATATATATATATATATATATATATATATATATATATATATATATATACATATACACACACACACACACACACACACACACACACACTCTCTCCAGATTTTTCAAAGTATGAAATATATGTGTCTTATTATACACTCCCTAAATTCATTCATGTTCATGTAGGTGGATTTATAATCATCTTTTCAAAAGATTATTCTCAGAAATATTCATCCACCTGAAATACACATTTGTTTCCTAGTGAATGGTGCTTAGAAATCCTAATATTTCTACTGTAACTGACCGAGTTTCGCATCAATGCAAGCAGATTCCTATGATACATGATGTGTATTTTGACGTTTCTTTTTTTTCGACACTGGTACATCACTATTTCTTCAGTTGATGCACATCATAAGATATATATTTCATCCACAATTTTCACAAATTTCCAGGCATTTGGTTCACTTTCAATCACTTCCTGCTTCAGAACACATGTACTCCTGTATATTTCTGGACTGGTCTTTTCATGAGACTTCTTTCCAAACACATTATTTTTGATTTCCATAATCACTTTTCAAGCAAATCTCACACAGCCTTCATGGTAAACCATAACCCTAATATAATCATTAGATATATAACTGGTTGGAATGAATGATTGTGTATCAATATTAGATTTCCTATATATTTTCAGGTATCAGTTCAATCCATTATGTAAATCGGAACCAGTTCTATTATTTATTCACAGTATGGTCTATTCATGCATTATCTCTATATTCATAGACACAGGGTACACCTATTGGTGCCCCCAAATACTAATCAATACGTCTTCAAGATATTGCTCCCAGAAATGGTGGAAGAAATACTCATGTCACCTGATCTACATATACATTTTATCACAGTGATATTCTGGACACATAATGCAAAGTTCACACTTATGATTGTACCAAAGTCTAAATGGAAAGTGAGCATGTATTACTAAAAACATCCTTGTCCAGATGCCTGATGCTCTCAAATGTCAATCCTATCGGTGACTACACAGTTGCTTCGTCCTAAGATTACATATTCAAACTCAACCCTGTTGAAAATATCTAATCCTATCACTCACTTTATACTTTGACTGATTTCCCAATGTCTCTATTGATATCTGCTTTCCTACATAATTTCCCATATTCATTATTGTGACTGACTCTTCACATGTGCTGACATTTACATCTACTCTCTAACTGACACCCTACTGCTAAAGAACTTTTGGTCCAAATGTTATACTCACTCTTCTTCCTAAACCTACTGACTCTCTTCCTAATCCTACCTACTATCCCTTTTTGACTGGATGTTCTCTTCCACATTCAATCATCCAAGGTACAAGGTCTTATGCCATTGTATATCAATTTATCTGAGACAGCTGTGCAGAAT